>NC_057798.1:762307425-762349673 GCF_018294505.1 Triticum aestivum | reverse complement strand
TTTTGATATAAGCCCTTTCTGTGATGTCGCTCAGACGTCCGACTGTGGCACACCTGTTATTTACTTTTGATATAAGCCATTTCTGTGATGTCGCTCAGATGTCCGACTGTGGCACACCTGTTATTTACTTTTGATATAAGCCCTTTCTGTGATGTCGCTCAGACGTCCGACTGTGGCACGCTTGTTATTTACTTTTGATATAAGCCCTTTCTGCGATGTCGCTCAGACGTCCGACTGTGGCACGCTTGTCTTTTACTTTTCAACATAAGCCCTTTATGTGGTGTCGCCTAGACGCCCAACTGTGGCATGATTTTCATTTGTTTACCTTTCGAGGCGTCACTCCAGACACCCGATCGGTTTTCAGTTGTTTGTTTCACTTACCATGTCGTGCATTTTTATTATTTGGATGAGCATCATTATTTTTGCTCATGACGCATTCATGCATGCATTTGTTATATCTTTTGTCCGAACTGTCTTGCGAGTACTTTCAAAGTACTCACCTGGCTTGTTGATTTGGCCAGATGTTGACGAAGGCGATCTCATGGATGAAGAGTTCGATAGCGAGTCCGACGCCTAGAGGAGTCCCAGTCAGTCCCGTGCAATCTTGGATTTGGTCACTGTATTATATCCGCTTCCGCTACCCCAGAAATAAATTCATCGAGCCTCACCTCCATGCTCGATGAGCTGCCAGTTAGGAGTCAAGTTATCCACCACCACTTTTATCTCGAGCTTGTAGCATGTCACCACACCCCTGTGTCGTAACCGCCCTTATGTATGATATTGGCGTGTTTGTAATAAATTGTTGAGCATCCTCAGCTCAACCCTGTAATATATTTGATGCTACTGGTCTTCTGTATTCAAGTATTTGTCTACCAGTAAGGATAACTCTTCCTATACTGGAATCAAGAGATTGATTTCTCAATAAGTATTTTATTGAAAAACCGGTCGTGACAGGCTCTTGGTTGTCCTTGAATATTACCTTGGGTTTCCTTGGGCATCCCCAAGCTTAGGATATACCCACTCCTTATTCCATAGTCCATCGAATCTTTACCCAAAACTTGAAAACTCCACAACACAAAACTCACCAGAAAACTCGTAAGCTCCGTTAGCATAAGAAAATAAAACCACCACTTAGGTAGTGTAATGAACTCATTCTAAATTCATATTGGTGTAATATCTACTGTACTCCAACTTTTCTATGGTTCATACCCTCTGATACTACTCATAGAGTGATCAAAATAAGCAAACAACACAATGAAAACAGAATCTGTCAAAAACAGAGTAGTCTGTAGTAATCTGTATCTAAAGTATACTTATGGAACTCCAAAAATCCTACCAAATTAGGAAGTCCTAAGAACTTTGTGTACCAATCCAGAGCAAAAATAATAAGATCATAAGCACGTTTCTGTGAATTATCAAAACTAATTTACTGGGTCCAAAATTTCTGATTCTCAGCAGGATCAACACAACTATCACCGTAAGTTGTCCTAAAGGTCTTACTTGGCACTTTATTGAAACAAAAGTTATAAAACATGATTACTACAGTAGCATAATCATATGAACACACAAAAACAGCAAAGGTAAATATTGGGTTGTCTCCCAACAAGCGCTTTTCTTTAATACCGTTCTAGCTAGGCATGATGATGACAATGATGCTCACATAAAAGATAAGAATTGAAACATAACGGGAGCATCATGAAGCATATGACTATCACGTTTAAGTCTAACCCTCTTCCTATGCATAGGGATTTTGTGAGCAAACAACTTATGCGAACAATAATCAACTAGCATAGGAAGGCAACACAAGCATAAGTTCAAAACTTGAAGCACATAGAGAGGAAACTTGACATTATTGCAATTCCTACAAGCATATGTTCCTCCCTCATAATAATTTTCAGTAGCATCATGAATGAATTCAACAATATAACCAGCACCTAAAGCATTATTTTCATGATCTACAAGCATAGAAAATTTACTACTCTCCACATAAGCAAAATCCTTCTCATTCGGAATAGAGGGAGTATCATAAGAGACTTGAATACTATAAATTGTTTCCACATTAAAAGAGTAATGTGCAGAAAAAGAGTAATCATAATCATGACAAGTTTTATAAATATAATCATCACCACTTTTTATATATAAGTTTCATCACAATAATCATCATAAGTAGCAACTTCGTTCTCATCATAATTGATTGAAACCTCTCCCAAGATAGTGGGATCATCACTAAATAAAGTTGACACTCTTCCAAATCCACTTTCATATTCATCACAATAAAATTCAACATCCTCCAAAATAGTGGGGTCACTACTTCCTAAAGTTGACACTCTTCCAAACCCACTTTTATCAATATAATCATCATAAGTAGGAGGCATGCTATAATCATAACAAATATTCTCATCAAAACTTGGGGGACAAAAAATATCATCTTCATGAAACATAGCATCCCCAAGCTTGTGGCTTTGCATATCATTAGCATCATGTATATTCAAGGAATTCATACTAACAACATTGCAATCATGCTCATCATTCAAAGATTTATTGCCAAGCATTTTAATACATTCTTCTTCTAGCACTTGAGCAAAATTTTCCTTTTCATCATACTCACGATAGATATTAAAAAGATGAAGCGTATGAGACAAACTCAACTCCATTTTTTTGTAGTTTTCTTTTATAAACTGAACTAGTGATAAAACAAGAAACAAAAAGATTCGATTGCAAGATCTAAAGATATACCTTCAAGCCCGGCGCCAGAAAAGAGCTTGATGTCTACTACACAACCTTCTTCTTGTAGACGTTGTTGGGCCTCCAAGTGCAGAGGTTTGTAAGACAGTAGCAAATTTCCCTCAAATGGATGACCTAAGGTTTATCAATCCGTGGGAGGCGTAGGATGAAGATGGTCTCTCTCAAACAACCATGCAACCAAATAACAAAGAGTCTCTTGTGTACCCAACACACCCAATACAATGGCAAATTGTATAGGTGCACTAGTTCGGCGAAGAGATGGTGATACAAGTGCAATATGGATGGTAGATAAAGGTTTTTGTAATCTGAAAATATAAAAACGGCAAGGTAATGCTATGTCTTGAGCTTGCGTTGGTTTTCCTCGAAGAGGAGAGGGTGATGCAGCAAAGTGTAGCATAAGTATTTCCCTTAGTTTTGAGAACCAAGGTATCAATCCAGTAGGACGCTCCTCAAAAGTCCCACGCACCTACACAAACAAACTGAGAACTCGCAACCAACGCAATAAAGGGGTTGTCAATCCCTTCACGGCCACTTGGGAAAGTGAGATCTAATAAAGATAGTATGATAAGATAAATATATTTTTGGTATTTTATAATATAGATGCAAAAAGTAAAGACGGAAGTAAAGGTAGATTGAAAGCAAACATGATAAGAGATAGACCCGGGGGGCCATAGGTTTCACTAGAGGCTTCTCTCAAGATAGCATAAGTATTACGGTGGGTGAACAAATTACTGTCGAGCAATTGATAGAAAAGTGCATAGTTATGAGATTATCTAGGCATGATCATGTATATAGGCATCACGTCCATAACAAGTAGACCGACTCCTGCCTGCATCTACTACTATTACTCCACACATCGACCGACTCCTGTCTGCATCTAGAGTATTAAGTTCATAAGAACAGAGCAACACATTAAGCAAGATGACATGATGTAGAGGGATAAACACATGCAATATGATATAAACCCCATCTTGTTGTCCTCGATGGCAACAATACAATACGTGCCTTGCAACCCTTTCTGTCACTAGGTAAGGACACCGCAAGATTGAACCCAAAGCTAAGCACTTCTCCCATGGCAAGAAAGACCAATCTAGTAGGCCAAACCAAACTGATAATTCGAAGAGACTTCCAAAGATAACTCAATCATGCATAAAAGAATTCAGAGAAGATTCAAATATTATTCATAGATAAACTTGATCATTAACCCACAATTCATTGAATCTCAACAAACACACCGCAAAAAGATTTTACATCAAATAGATCTCCACAAGAGAGGGGGAGAACATTGTATAGAGATCCAAAAAGAGAGAAGAAGCCATCTAGCTAAAAACTATGGACCCGTAGGTCTGTGGTAAACTACTCACAACTCATCGGAGGGGCAAGGATGTTGATGTAGAGGCCCTCCGTGGTTTATTCCCCCTCCGGCAGAGTGCCGGCGAAGGTTCCAAGATGGGATCTCGCGGATACAGAAGGTTACGGCGGTGGAAATTGTGTTTCGTGGTGCCCCTGGATGTTTTCGGGGTACGTAGGTATATATAGGAGGAAGAAGTACGTCGGTGGCCGCCCGAGGGGCCCATGAGATAGGGGCGCGCCCTACAGGGGGGGGGCTATCTCGTGGGGCCCTCAAAAGCTTCTTGACTTGCACTCCAAGCTCTCCGGATCATGTTCGTTCCAAAAATAACGCTCCCGAAGGTTTCATTCTGTTTGGAATCCGTTTGATATTCCTTTTCTTCGAAATATTGAAATAGGCAAAAAAACAGCAATATGGGTTGGGCCTTCGGTTAGTAGGTTAGTCCCAAAAATGATATAAATGTGTAAAATAAAGCCCATAAACATCCAAAAGGGTTAATATAATAGCATGGAACAATCAAAAATTATAGATACATTGGAGACGTATCAAGCATCCCCAAGCTTAATTCCTGCTCGTCCTCGAGTAGGTAAATGATGAAAAAGAGAATTTTTGATGTGGAATGCTACCTAGCATAATTCATAATGTAATTTTATATATTGTGGCATGAATGTTCAGATCCAAATGAATACAAAATAAAAGTTCATATTGACATAAGAAATAGTAACACTTCAAGCATACTAATCAAAGTAATCATGTTTTCTCAAAATAACATGGCTAAAGAAAGTTATCCCTACAAAATCATATAGTCTGGCTGTTGCTCTATCTTCATCACACAAAGTATTTAATCATGCACAACCCCGATGACAAGCCAAGCAATTGTTTCATACTTTAATAATTTCAAACTTTTTCAACTTTCACGCAATACATGAGCGTGAGCCATGGACATAGCACTATATGTGGAATAGAATGGTGGTTGTGGAGAAGACAAAAAAGGAGAAGATAGTCTCACGTCAACTAGGCGTATCAACGGGCTATGGAGTTTTCCATTAATAGATATCAATGCGAGTGAGAAGGGATTGCCATGCAACAGATGCACTAGAGCTATAAATATATGAAAGCTCAACAAAAGAAACTAAGTGGGGTGCATCCAACTTGCTTGCTCATGAAGACCTCGGGCATTTGAGAAAGCTCATCATTGGAATATACAAGCCAAGTTCTATAATGAAAAAATCCCACTAGTATATGAAAGTGACAACATATGAGACTCTCTAACATGAAGATCATGGTGCTATTTTGAAGCACAAGTGTTGAAAAAGAGATAGTAGCATTGTCCTTTCTCTCTTTTTCTCTCATTTTTTTTTCTTTTCTTCTTTTTTTCTTTTTCTTTTTTTATTTTCTTTGGCCTTCCCTTTTTTTCTTTTTGGCCTTTCTATTTTTTCTTTCTTTCTTTTTTCTTTTCTTTTTTTGAAGTCCGAAGTCTCATCCCGACTTGTGGGGGAATCATAGTCTTCATCATCCTTTCCTCACTAGGACAATGCTCTAATAATGAAGATCATCACACTTTTATGGATTTACAACTCAAAGCTAGAACAATATATGACTCTATATGAATGCCTCCGGCGGTGTACCAGGATATGCAATGAATCAAGAGAGACATGTATGAAAATTATGAAGATGTCGACTACATGATCATGCAAAAAGCAATATGGCAAAAGTAATGCATGTCATATGAACGGAAAGGTGGAAAGTTGCATGGCAATATATCTCGGAATGGCTATGGAAATTCCATAATAGGTAGGTATGGTGGCTATTTTGAGGAAGGTAAATGATGGGTGTATGGTACCGGTGAAAGTTGCACGGTACAAGAGAGGCTAGCAATGGTGGAAGAGTGAAAGAGTGCGTATAATCCATGGACTCAACATTAATCAAAAGAACTCATATACTTGTTGTAAAAATTTAGAAGTCATCAAAAACCAAAGCACTACGTGCATGCTCCTAGGGGGATAGATTGGTAGGAAAAGACCATCGCTCGTCCCCGACCGCCACTCATAAGGAAGACAATCAATAAATAAAATTGTGCTCCAACTTCATCACAAAGCGGTTCACCATACGTGCATGCTACGGGAATCACAAACTTCAACACAAGCATTCTTTAAATTCATAATCAACCAACTAGCATGACTTTAATATCACTACCTCCATATCTCAAAACAATTATCAAGCATCAAATTGATCATAGCATCCAATTCACTTTCTATGATAGTTTTTATTATACCCAACTTGGATGCTCATCATTCTAGGACCAACTTTAAGATCATAGCAAATACCATGCTGTTCTAAAAGACTCTCAAAATAATCTAAGTGAAGCATGAGAGACTAGCAATTTCTTCAAAATTAAGACACCACCGTGCTCTAAAAGATATAAGTGAAGCACTAGAGCAAAAACTATCGAGCTCAAAAGATGTAAGTGAAGCACATAGAGTATTCTAGCAAATATCTAATCAAATAGGCTTCTCCCAAAAGGTGTGTACAGCAAGGATGATTGTGGTAAACTAAAAAACAAAGACTAATATAATACACGATGCTCCAAGAAAAACACATATCATGTGGCGAATAAAAATATAGCTTCAAGTAAAGTTACCAATGAAAGAAGACATAAGAGGGGATGCCTTCCCAGGGCATCCCCAAGCTTAGGATTTTGGCTATTCTTTAATATCTTGGCGTGCCTTGGGCATCCCCAAGCTTAGGCTTTTCCCACCCTTTATTCCATAGTCCATAAAGGCTTTACCCAAAACTTTAAAACTTCACAACACAAAACTTAACAGGAAATCTTATAAGCTCTGTTAGTGAAAGAAAACAAAACCACCACATAAGGTACTGCAATGAACTCATTCTTTATTTAATATGGTGTTAAACCTACTGTATTCCAACTTCTTTATGGTTCATAGACTGAATTACTATCCATAGATGCATTGAAATAAGCAAACAACACACGAAAAACAGAATCTGTCAAGAACAGAACAGTCTGTAGCAATTTGTAACTAACGCAAACTTCTGGAACTCTAAAAATCCTACCAAAATAGGAAGTCCTGGAAAATTTGTGTATTGAACAGATGCAAAAAGAATCAACACAAAAGGACGTTCCTGTGATTTAACAAAATTATATTCGTGCGTGCAAAGTTTCTGTTTTTCAGCAGAATCAAATCAACTATCATCGTAGGTTATCCTATAGGTTCTACTTGACACAAACACTAATTAAAAGATAAAAACACATCTAAACAGAAGGTAGATGCAAGATTTATTACTAAACAGGAGAAAAAACAAAAAACATAAAGAAAATTGGGTTGCCTCCTAACTAGCGCTATCGTTTAACGGCCCTAGCTAGGCATAAAAGCAAGGATAGATCTAACGAGTGCCATCTTTGGCACTAAATTTATAAGTAGCACGCATGATAGATTCATAAGGTAATTTGACCTTCTTTCTTGGACAGTTCTCCATGCCTTTCTTTAAGGGAAATTGGAATCTAATGTTCCCTTCCTTCATATCAATAATCGCACGTTAAGGAAAGGTCTACCAAGAATAATAGGGCAAGAAAGATTGCAATCTATATCAAGAACGATAAAATCTACGGGCACCAAATTTCTATTTGATCAATAAGAACATCATTGATCCTTCCCATAGGCTTTTTAGTGGTGGAATCCGCAAGGTGCAAATTTAAAGAGCAATCATCAAGATCATGGAAACCTAGAATATCACATAAAGTTTTCGGAATCGTGGAAACACTAGCACCCAAATCACACAAAGAAAAACACTCATAATCTTTAATTCTAATCTTTATAGTAGGTTCCCACTCACCATTAAGTTTTCTACGTATAGAAACTACCAAATTAAGTTTTTCATCATAAGATTGCATCAAGGCATCAACAATATGTTTGGTAAAAGCTTTGTTTTTACTATAAGCATGAGGAGAATTAACAACGGATTGCGACAAGGAAATACAACCTTTTAAAGAGCAATTATCATAATCAAATTCATTGAAATCCGAGATAGTAGGTTCAATATTATTAGAAGTTGAGGATTCTCCAATCTCACTTTTACCAAATTTAACATCAAGATCTAAAGATTCCATATTTTTGGGACGCCTTCCAGGCAAAGTTGATTCATCATCACTCCCATAATCATCAAAATTCATATTGCAAGACATAGATCTAATCGGAGACGCATCAATAACTTTAAGATCCTCATCATTATTTCCATGGAAACTAGAAGAACACGCTTTTATCACTACAAGAAATATGTCAACTAGTGACCTTCTGTCAGTGACCCTGGAAGAATTGGTCATAGATCTATGACCAGTTCATACCAATTGGCCAAAAGCTGTTCGGGGGGCTCGAAACCCTAAACTATAACGACCATTTTGGTCAGAAAGGTCGTAACTTCCTTACACGAAATGGTCATAAAGTAGATAGCACAGGTTCGCTGCCTTATTTCTAGTTGATCATGACCAATATAGATGATCATAACCTTGTAAATTGTGGTGGGTTGCCATGACTAGGCGCCGCCTCATCAGTTTTGCCTATGTGTCATGTCCATGTGGCAGTTTTTGCCCTAGGTTGTGAAGGAACCTGTATTTCTGTCATTCCCAAAATTCCCAAAAAAATCTCATAAATTCTTTGGGTCATATCTTCGTCAAATATGTAAAAAACCTTCCTTGCGTAGTTCAAAAATAATTCAAAAATATTCATTTTCCTATTCTATTCAGAAAAACACTTTGTGAAGGAAGTATCACTTTGGCATGTCCAAATGGTATCCATTTTCGACAGTGCTTTCCTCTACCCAAATAACCATCATCCACCAGATGCCAGCTCAATCCATTTATTATTTTGAGCCCGGCTTCAACATTTGTATTTATGTCCAGTGTGGTACTTTGCAAAGCAAGTACCACCTAGGCTCCTCCTTTTAAGCTGAAAATTTGTGAAGACGGTCTTCTTAGTAATTGATCATCCTCAGCCAAAACTCACACCCATTAGACATGTGCATTTCTCGTACCGCTAATTAAACACTTGGCTGCTTATTCATGTTTGAGCATCATCTGTCTCCTCGTGAGAATCTTATGTTGTGATTTTCTTCCTAGCACCTACCTGGGGAGTGCCCAACCTACTACACATGCCTAGACAGCCTAGAACACATGGCAACGCCACAGTCATGCGGTGACCACGCGGCGGGCATGCGAGTTTACGCGCTCTAGAGTTGGGGCCCTCGGCCTCCGTCCAAACCTCGACGTATCGCCACCAAACCATGTATTTATGATTAAATAGATACTTATGTACCTAGAATTGATTTTTGGAAAAAATAAAGATCAAAATATGAGGCAGCTGCAGTTCAAATTTGACCCGCTTCCTACTGAATCGGCGGGAATTTGTCTTTTTCACCAAAGGTGGATCAAAACTTTTGACACCCAACCATTTTGTCAATTGTGCATTAAATATGGCCTAGTGTTTTATAAAATTGATTAGGTCCAATTTTGCAACAAATATATGGTAGGTCATTCACAAAAAAACTCATTTCGGGCACTCGGAAAATGGAAAATGAATTTTCCGTGCAAAGAAAATGAAAACTCCCTTAGGCAACATTGTTTGGAATTCCAAGATGCACCCTCGTGCACAATATGAGATAATTTGAACAAACTATGCCATGAATGTGGCCATAAGATTGATCATTTGGCTTGAAAGCCCTGAATCTTCACGCATGATAGCTCATTTCTGAGAACACTTTTTTAAAATAATTGCTGTATTACAAGTTTATTATTTTTCCTGAAAACTTGGTCACATATAATGACACAATGCGAAGGTTTTTAAATTTTTTAATTTTTTTAATTTTTTATGCCCGTTTCAAAATGCGGTCAAAACGGTGGGCTTGACCGTTCCTAGCTAGTGGTTGAATCTTGGATTTTTTTTGTGTTTCTATGATTAAATAGGTACTTATGTACCTAGAAATGATTTTTGGAAAAAATAAAGAGCAAACTATGAGGCAGCTACAGTTCAAATTTGACCCGCTTCCAACTAGATCGGCAGAAATTTGTCTTTTTCACCAGAGGTGGGTCGAAACTTTTGACACCCAACAATTTGGTCAATTGTCCATTAAATATGTTCTAGTATTTTAGAAAATTGATTTGGTCCAATTTTGCAACAAATATATGATAGATGCTTGACAAAAAAAACTCATTTTGGGAACTCGAATAAATGGAAAATGAATTTTTAGTTAACTGCGACCAATTTTGTAGTTAACTATGACCAATTTAGATGGTCATGACATCGTATGCGTGTGCTGCATTTTGATTGGTCCGTGGGCGTTTCACACAGATCGTGGATGGAACACCGTTGGATTTTTGCGGATCTAAGGGTTGTCCTCACCCAAGCCCACCCAAGCCGAAACCCTAGTCCTCATGGACATTTTTCATCCACCCCCCACCTCCTTTCTTTCTCCCCTCGCTCTCCGGCCCCCGCACGCCTCCCCTCTCCTCCTCCCTTCCCCGCTCAATCCCATGGCGAACCCCGTCGCCTCCCCTCTTCTCTTTCCCTCCTGCGTGCGTCGGCCACCTCCCTCCGGCGGAGCTCGACCCCCACCACCCAAGCGCCGCTGCTCCACCCTCTCTCGAGCCCCTCGATCCCAGATCCCCATCTCCAAGTCACCCTCTCCTTCCCTCAGATCTCGATACGCCGCCGCCCACCATCGACGACCCTCACCATAGACAAGATGGAGCTCCTCCCTCCCTCCCGTTCTCCCTAGCCTTATCCACTCCGAGCCAACCAACCACTCCGGACCCCTCCTCCCCCACCCAGCCTTCTTCCTCTCCACCTCCGCCACAGGTTCCAGGAGAGCTCGCCTCACCTTGCTACTGCCTGATGCCACCAGCGGAGGCACGCCGGAGGGATCATGAAGGTCTCCGTCATGTGAACCCTACACAAATGAAAACCCCACACAACCAACCGAAGCCACCAACCGAAGCCACCAACCCAACCGAACACAGTCGAAAGTGTTCCTCCTTCTCCTCTACCCCCAAATCCAGCCGCCGTCCCCAAATCCCAACCCCTCCGGCGACCTCGTCTTGCCCATCGTCGGCCTCCGCCCTCTACCCCACCTCCGGCGCCCCTACCCTCTCCTTCACCCCAGATCCACTCGAGCGCGCACAGAGGGATTCCTCCTCCCGCGGCCACCGCGCCCTCGTCCTTCACCCTCTAGCCGCCGCGTCCAACCTCCGCCTCGGGCGCCGGATCTGCATCGACCTACGGTGACTGCTGCACCGGCAGCGTGATGGAGGCCGGCGATGGACTGTATCCCCTTCTTTTGCCTGGGTGCGGCACATGGCTCCCCGACGGCGAGCTAGGAGGCTCCGGTAGCAACTCCGAGCACCCTCCCGACGTCCCACAGCACCTACACGGCCAAGGTACGCGTTCCTTCCTTCCCCATCCTCCCAAGCCCAATACTTTCAGCATGTCTGGCGTGCCGCTGCTTCTTTGGTTAAACTAAGGACCAAATTCGTCAGTGAACCAGTAGATGAGCTGAATGTTAGTACTGTGTTTGGGTCATGTCTAGTACTGCTTGACAATCACATCAGTGCAGTGAATGTGATGTAGCCAGTGTTTTGCCCTCCTTGCTTGTTTGCTTCACCTCATCTGGTACTAGTAGGGTCTTTTTGGTCACTATAGGTTGTTAGGATCTTGAGACGGGATGATTTGAAATAAATAGGCTCATCTTTCATTACTTGTTATATATACGGTTTTGTTGTATGCTTGCAAATCTGTATGATTTGGTTGCTGTTTGTTCTTGTCCAGTATGTGTTCGGTGGTTAGCAAGGACACTAAATGGCCATGTAGTAACAAGGATTAGCAGCAAGCATCACTCTGCTAGCGTTTTTATTTCGGTACTAGGGCTATGTTACGTTTGAATCCCAATTTTTCTGTGGTAGCACAACAACTGTTGTGTCGCTCCTTATGTTAGTCGTGTTATGCTTCTGAGCTGGCCATACAGACACCGATGGTGCATAGCTAGCTGGCTATAGCTTCATCCTGCTGGCCTTTTTTGGACATTGTGCCATTGGTTCTCATTTCACCTCATTTTATTGGTATATACATGCAGAATTGTTTCCATATCAAGGGCCATGTTGTTGTTTGAATTTTAGTTTTGTTCTGATAATACAAAAAGTGCTCTGTTGGTTCTCATTTTACCTCATTTTATTGGTATATATACCTGTAGGCAGAGCAGTGGGTGGGGGAGCAAAATCAGGCGATGGCCAGCACGTCAAGGCCGTCACGACGGCCGGCGGTGCAACACGCGACTGTGGCGGACCTGGTTCTGGAGACCCTATCCGCGCACGTCCAGGCAGGTTCCGACCATGGTCGCCCTCATACGTCAGTCGGCGGCATCGGAGCCGTGTCAGAGCCAATTGCTGGGCATGTCGCTGAGACTGACCAAGACGCCGCGGCTGCAAGTGCTGGGCATGTCGTCGAGAAGACCAACAAGCAGTACTAGCTCTGTAAGTTTGGCTTGATGCAAATCTTGTCAATTACTATGGCTTTTAGTTACTGGCGATCAAGTTAATGCAAGTCCTAGTGGTGATGTAGAGGGAGATCTAAGTATGGTTGTGTATCCTTAAAATTTCAAGTATGAGGGGGATCTAAGCATGCATATATACCCATTATTTTGTGTTCTTGATATCTACCTGTAGTGTCATGAGGAATAAATCTCCTCACTTCATATGTTGCCCTATGGAATTCAGCAGATACTTTTTATCAACACTAAGTTCAGATAAATAGGCGCTGCTTAACATACCTAAGAGTGTAGCATGTTGTGAAGTGATGCTGCAATTCGAGATATATGGCTGCTGCTCAGTGCATATGCTGGCTGGTACCTTGATCTAACCACTGGCGAGACGTGTCCTGCATTCATGAGGTTTTGCTAATTCTATTTGTTTGGTGTGAGTCTTGTGTTGTTGTTTGTTTCTGCTTAGGCGGGGCGCAAGGAGACGACGCTTGACCTGGCCAAGTTCGTCGACAAGGGCATCCAGGTCAAGCTCACCAGCGGCGGGCAAGGTTGATTCGATCCGCACTGCCCAAGTCCCCTCTCTTTTTCCTCTCCTCATCTGTTGTGCTCCTCTACATCATCGTCAGATCCACTAGACGCCCCCCTGTCTACTTGCCTTAGGCTCTGCCGCTGGTGCAGTGTTTGGTGTAGAGATTGTGACGAATGTCACCGACACAACTTATATAGTTTGGACTTCGTCTGATTTAGTTATTGCATCTAGTGTTCCTGTATATTACTATAAATGCCTTGCTGTGAGTTGTTGGCTGTTTTCATTCTAGTCAGCAAACAAGTGCCTCTGTGTAAGTTGTTTATCTATTCCCTGTTGTTCCCTTCTTCCTTGCGTTGTCGTGGCTACTGCTGGCCAACGGCCAACACCCAGTCTGTTGTCTCTCTACTCCTTGTCTTATTTTAGTTATTCCAATAACACTGGAGCAACCTAGTCCCTATAGGTTTGTTAACAACGGGGCTGATTAGTTGGACTATTGGTGTGGATTGTTTTGCCCTTTCTTGCATCTCAAGAATTCTAATTACATAAGACAAAGCTATGTATGCTACTTAGAATTTCCCTATACAATCTTGATGGGATTAGGAATATGATCATGTCTGCTATAGAATTGGATTTCTCTGGCTATTCTGTAAACTGAATTTGGTTCAGTTAAAAAACTGCACTACCTAACAGTTTTGGGCAGCGAGCTTCTAATTGAAAAACGAGTTTGTTATGCTCATAATTTCAAGTTGGCCTCTACATATGAGTTGTAAAGCATGCTCTAAGGTTTCCGTAGAGTACTCGTTTGCTTCGTTTGGATGTATGGTTTGAGAGCAGCCATCTATTTAGTTTGTTGTCCAGAAATATAATACAGTTTAATGTCGGTGGCGGTCTTGTCTTAGATAGATTCTGTAGTGTATTAATCTCACTGGGTAGAGTGGCCTACTTGCACACTTTTATTGACTCATTGGTTGCTGATTACTTTCGAGCAAGTAGCACATGTCTCAAGCAACTGTAGTATTCCTTTCCCTGAATTGCTCCCTTGTTTTGCTGTGGTCGTATGCTCCGTGGTCAATGATGCGTGTTGCATACATATTAAAACCAAAATTGGAGTTGTTTCAGTTGTCCATATCAGAACTAAATTATGCTCCGTTTTGCTGTAGTTGTATGCTCTTATTGCTAAATTGTTTAGTGGGTTGTTCAAACTAAACTCGTCCAGTCAGCTTGCTATGATGTATTGTATATATTACTGTACTTCAGACGTCTTGTAGAATTTGGGCCTGAGCTGCAGTTTAACTCTCTATGTGTGTAGATCATTTTGGTGCGCACCACAATGAGGAGATGGATGATCTACCCAATCTGATCATCGTCGACACTATCATCATCAGGTCCCTATTCCCTCTATTCTCTCCTGCCTTGTGATGTTAGTCTGTGTGCGCTCACTAGTATTGTTAGATCCTGTAAGTTGAATGAATGGTAGTGGTAGTAGAGTTGTATTTTTCTTCAGGTGAAACAGCAAACCAGCAATTAGCAAGTTATTTTTATGGTCTATAACAGATTGCATTGCAAATATATTGTTCTTCACCGCCTAATGCTTTTGGTTGCCGACAACAGGACCTATATAGCTAGTAAGCCAACAATTAGAAAGTTATTTTTATGGTCTATCATGCTGAAATAGAAAAAATGTTTTGTGTCACATGCTTAACACACTAAACTATATACCTCATTTGTCTATAGAGAGAAATGTACCTGGTTGTTAACACACTTACTGAACTAATCAGCCTATCAACTCAAACTACCACCAGTATCCAACAAACGACTATGGAAATAACTTTTGCCATCAATCCTTTGTTTTAACAATTACTAATATTTTGCAGGACAAAAGGTTGCAAATTCTGATGCTGGTTTATGTTCTTCTTTTAGTTATGAGAGATGATGCTGGAGAGATGCCCTTACCAAACTGGAAGGGCTGCAACCAAATCTAATTGGCATCATAGCAGTGATCTTCGAATATCTAAGCTAGTGATCAGCGATTTCATTTCAGCAATTTCTTTTCTGTTTGGCCTTCCTATAGGTTTGCACCTAAGCGGAAGTTGTACTGTATATTAGCAGTTGCTAGAGCTGTGATGATATTTATTTGTTGCCAAGGTTATTTGAACATGGCTGATTACAATCTTTTAGTTGATGCTTCTCATGTCTATAATGTGATGAAGATGTAATCACAACAATTGATGTATGATGAAACAAATGTTGCTTTGAAAGCAAACTTGAAAAAAAAAGTCAATTATTTCTCTGTCGTCTAGCCCTTTTACATTAGTGGGCTGAAAATATTGATGGGCTGGAAGAGGCCTTAGCAATTGGGACCCATCTGAATAGTGGACCCATCTTTAAAAAAAGAAATACTTGAACTGCTCAGTCAAAATGGCCATGGCCCAAAAATAAAAAGGCTGCGATGTTGGGCTTGGCCCATGAAGCAAACAAAAATTGACAGAAAAAATACACTAAATTGGCTGAATTAATGGGCTAGGCCCATATAAACACCCAATTGGACTGGGCCGATTCTAATTTTTGACCTTTTCAATTGGTCGTAATATTGCCACATCAGCTTGCCCCGTCGGATCCGACGTGGCCTGGGAAGATAGCTAGTGACCAAACCAAAACAATAGGCATATTTTGGTCGTAAACGTCTACGACCTTCTCACAGAGAAGGTCGTTAATTTCAGTTTACGACTGCTAGCTTTTGACCTTCTGTTTTTGGTCACAAAAAGGTCGCAAATGAAAAACAACAACCTTTCAGTGACCAATAGTCAAGGTCACAAGTTGACATATTTCTTGTAGTGTATAAATCTTTCTTTTTTAGCACGCTATCTAGCGGTTCTTTCCTTCACTCATCAATGGAAATTCTCATTACTTTGAGAGACTCATTGATATCATGCTTAGGAGGAGAAGATCTAACTTTAAGAGAATCAACATCAAGCAAAAGTCTATCAACGTTCCTAACCAAATCATCAACTTTGAGAAATTTTTCTTCAAGCAAAGCATTAAAATTCTTTTGAGAAATCATAAATTCTTTCACACTATTCTCAAAATCAGAGGTCATCTTATTAAAATTACCATAAGAATTATTGTAGGAATTTCCATAATTATTAGAGGAATTACTAGGGAACGGTCTAGCATTAAAGTTTCCTCTATAAGCATTGTTTCCAAAACTATTCCTACCAACAAAATTCATATCCATAGATTCATTATTATTCTCAATCAAGGAAGACAAAGGCATATCATTGGGATAAAGAGGAGTATTTTTAGTAGCAAACATCTTCATAAGTCCATCCATCTTTCCACTCAAAACATTGATTTCTTCTATAGTATGCACTTTTTTACCAGAAGATCTTTCGGTGTGCCATTGAGAATAATTATCCATGATATTATCAAGCAATTTTGTAGCATCTCCTAATGTGATTTCTATAAAGGTGCCTCCCGCGGCCGAATCTAAGAGATTTCTAGAAGCAAAGTTTGAACCGGCATAAAAATTTTGTATGATCATCCATAAATTCAAACCATGAGTGGGGCAATTGTGAAGCATCAATTTCATTCTTTCCCAAGATTGGGCAACATGCTCATGATCAAGTTGTTTAAAATTCATAATATCGTTCCTAAGAGTGATGATCTTAGCGGGAGGAAAATACTTAGTGATAAAAGCATCTTTGCACTAGTTCCAAGAATCAATACTATTTTCAGGCAAAGACAAAAACCAAACTTTAGCACGATCTCTAAGTGAAAACAAAAATAACTTCAATTTGACAATATTGTTATCCGTATCTTTCTTCTTTTGCATATCACACAAATAAACAAAATTGTTTAGATGAGTAGCGGCATCTTCACTAGGAAGGCCGGCGAATTGATCTTTCATAACAAGATTCAGCAAAGCGGTATTGATTTCACAAGACTCAACATCATTAAGAGGAGCAATCGGAGTACTAAGGAAATCATTATTATTGGTATTCAAGAAATCACACAATTTGGTATTATCTTGTGGCATGGCAACAAGTAATCCAACACACAAGCAAACAGAAAAATGGCAAGCGAAAAAAGAGAGGAGGAGATTGGGAAAGAGAGGGCGAATAAAACGGCAAGGGTGAAGTGGGGGAGAGGAAAACGAGAGGCAAATGGCAAATAATGTAAATGTGAGGGAGATGAGTTTGTGATGGGTACCTGGTATGTCTTGACTTGAGCGAAGACCTCCCGAAGGTTACGGCGGTGGAATGGTGCCCCTGGATGTTTTCGGGGTACGTAGGTATATATAGGAGGAAGAAGTACGTCGGTGGCCGCCCGAGGGGCCCACGAGACAGGGGGCGCGGCCCCCTATCTCGTGGCGCCCTACAGGGGGGGCGCGGCCCCCTATCTCGTGGGGCCCTCGGAAGCTTCTTGACGTGCACTCCAAGCTCTTCGAATCATGTTCGTTCCAAAAATCACGCTCCCGAAGGTTTCATTCCGTTTGGACTCCGTTTGATATTCCTTTTCTTCGAAATACTGAAATAGGCAAAAAAAACAGCAATATGGGCTGGGCCTCCGATTAGTAGGTTAGTCCCAAAAATGATATAAATGTGTAAAATAAAGCCCATAAACATCCAAAAGGGGTAATATAATAGCATGTAACAATCAAAAATTATAGATACATTGGAGACGCATTACGTAACAAGTGATAAAAGTGAGCGTAAACGGTATTGCAATGCTAGGAAACAAGGCATAGAGTTCATACTTTCACTAGTGCAAGTTCTCTCAACAATAATGACATACTTGGATCATATAACTATCCCTCAACATGCAACAAAGAGTCACTCCAAAGCCACTAATAGCGGATAACAAACGAAGAGATTATGGCAGGGTACGAAACCACCTCAAAGTTATCCTTTCTGCTCGATCTATTCAAGAGTCCGTAGTAAAAATAACACGAAGCTATTGTTTCCGTTTGATCTATCATAGAGTTCATACTAGAATAACACCTTAAGACACAAATCAACCAAAACCCTAATGTCACCTAGATACTCCAATGTCACCTCAAGTATCAGTGGGCATGATTATACGATATGCATCACACAATCTCAGATTCATCTTTTCAACCAACACAAAGTACTTCAAAGAGTGCCCTAAAGTTTCTACCGGAGAGTCAAGACGAAAACGTGTTCCAAACCCTATGCTTAGGTTCATGGGCGGAACCCGCAAGTTGATCACCAAAACATACATCAAGTGGATCACGTGATATCCCATTGTCACCACAGATAAGCACGGCAAGACATACATCAAGTGTTCTCAAATCCTTAAAGACTCAATCCGATAAGATAACTTCAAGAGGAAAACTCAATTCATCACAAGAGAGAAGAGGGGGAGAAACATCATAAGATCCAACTATAATAGCAAAGCTCACAATACATCAAGATCATGCCATAGAGAGAACACGAGAGAGAGAGAGAGAGATCACACACATAGCTACTGGTACATACCCTCATCCCAAGGGTGAACTACTCCCTCCTCATCATGGAGAGCGCCGGGATGATGAAGATGGCCACCGGTGAGGGATTCCCCCTCCGGCATGGTGCCAGAACGGGCTCCTGAGAGGTTTTTGGTGGCTACAGAGGCTTGCGGCGGCGGAACTCCCGATCTATCTTTTTCTTCGATGGTTTTAGGGTATATGGGAATATATAGGCGAAAGAAGTCGGTAAGGAGAGTCTCGAGGGGCCCATGAGACAGGGGGCACGCCCAGTAGGGGGGGGCGCCCCCACCCTCGTGGCCACCTCAAAGCTTCCTTCACTTCAACTCCAAGTCTCCTGGATCACGTTTGTTCCAAAAATCATGCTCCCAAAGGTTTCATTCCGTTTGGACTCCGTTTGATATTCCTTTTCTTCGAAATACTGAAATAGGCAATAAAACAGCAATATGGGTTGGGCCTCCAGTTAATAGGTTAGTCCCAAAAGTAATATAAAAGTGTATAATAAGGCCCATAAACATTCAAAAGAGATAATAATATAGCATGAATGGTTCATAAATTATAGATACGTTGGAGACGTATCACCACCCCCTTCCTCTTCCCGTCACCACTGCTGCCTTCCCTGCCATAGCCGCCAGACTTCGTAGTCGCCGCAACCTCCTGCCATCGCTGCCTTCCACCTCGCCGCCTTCCATGGATTCCCCAGGCTCCTTCACCACCTGCGGTGGCCGCGCCGACCCAGTCGTGTCCTCCCGCACCCGCCGAGTGATACCCGTTGCCGCCACCCATGCCCCCGCGCCTCCCCAGCAGCAGCCACAAGGAGGAGGGGCTGATGCAACCAGCGTGGCGGCGGCAGCCACCGCCTGCAGTAGCGGGCGGCCCAGGGCGCCCGGGGGGGCACGGTACCCGTAGGCTCTTGATGTCTACTATGCAACTTTATTCTTGTAGACACATGTTGGGCCTCCAAGCGTAGAGTTTTGTAGGACAGTAGCAATTTTCCTTCAAGTGGATGACCTAAGGTTTATCAATCCGTGGGAGGTGTAGGATGAAGAGGATCTCTCTCAAACAACCCTGCAACCAAATAATAAAAAGTCTCTTGTGTCCCCAACACACAAATACAATGGTAATTTGTATAGCTGCACTAGTTCGGCAAAGAGATGGTGATACAAGTGTAATATGGATAGTAGATATTGGTTTTTGTAGTAAGAACAATAAAAAACAACAAAGTAGCAATTGATAAAATAGAGCACAAATGGTATTGCAATGCTTAAAATGAGGCCTAGGGTCCGTACTTTCGCTAGTGCAATCTCTCAACAATGCTAATATAATTGCATCATATAGCCATCCCTCAACTTGCGATGAAGAATCACTCCAAAGTTCTTATCTAGCGGAGAACATAAGAAGAGATTGTTTGTAGGGTACGAAACCACCTCAAAGCTATTCTTTTCGTTCGATCTATTCAAGAGTTCGTACTAAAATAACACAAAGCTATTCTCTCCATTCGATCTATCCAAGAGTTCATACTAAAATAACACCATATGATATACATCAACCAACTCTAGTGCCACCTAGATACTCCAATATCATCGCGAGTATCCGTGAGTTGATTACACGATATGCATCAAACAATTTCAGATTCATAATACTCAATCCAACAAAAAGAACCTCAAAGAGTGCCCCAAGATTTCTACCAGAGAAACAAAGACGAGAACGTGCATCAACCCCTATGCATAGATTACCCCAATGTCAACTCGGGAATCCGTGAGTTGAGTGCCCAAACACATATCAAGTGAATCAATATGATACCCCATTGGCACTACGGGTACTCATAGCAAGACATAAATTAAGTGTTCTCAAATCCATAAAAGTATCCAATCCGATAAAACAAAATCTCAAAGGAAAAACTCAATTCAGAACAAGATAGAGAGGGGAAACACCATCTGATCCGACTATATTAACAAACCCCGCGATACATCAAGATCGTGACATCTCAAGAACACGAGAGAGAGAGAGAGAGAGAGAGAGAGAGAGAGAGATTAAACACATAGCTACTGGTACAAACCCTCAGTCCCGAGGGTGGACTACTCCCTCCTCATCATGGTGACCGCCGAGATGATAAAGATGGCCACCGGTGATGATTCCCCCCTCCGGTGGAGTGCCGGAACTGGGTCTAGATTAGTTTTTCGTGGCTACAGAGGTTTGCGGTGACGGAACTGCTAATCTAGGGTTATTTCTAATGGTTTATCCATTTATAGGATTTTTTAGCGTCGGTTTCACGCAAAGATGGGCCTCGAGGTGAGCACAACCCACCGGGACGCGCCTCGGCCCCCTGGTGCGCTCCGGTGTCTTGTGCCCTACTCCTTCACCTTCTGGTCCTTCCACGAAGCTTCGGGGGTCTCTTTTGTTCCAAAAAAATCATCAAAAAGTTTTAGTAAATTTGGAGAACTTTCATTTCTGCACAAAAAACAACACCACGGTAGTTCTGCTGAAAACAACGTTAGTCCGGGTTAGTTCCATGCAAATCATACCAAAACCATATAAAATTATTCTAAACATGGCATGAATACTTCATAAGTTATAGATATGTTGGAGACGTATCAGCATCCCCAAACTTAATTCCTACTTGTCCTCGAGTAGGTAAATGATAAAAGAAATAATTTATGAGGTGTGAATGCTAGCAAAGTGCATAAGTTTGATCAATGATAATTTCAATCACTTTTCCTAGCATCATAACAACAATTCTTTCTTATAAAACCTCTCATGTTAAAGTAGCAACCAATCCACATGTAAAGGTTCAGACAATGAATTCTCTTGAAACTCAACAACCTATGTTCTCAGTCACCAAGCATTGCAATTCAACTTATTCAACAAGGTCTAAGTAAGAGCTCCACATACTCAATCATCATATGATCTACCATGATTGCTACTACTCAAAGCATACTCTTAGAACTACTGGCGTTCATTGAATATAGAGAAAGATAAGGGCTTAATATTTTGCCTCCCAACTTATTTATCATAGAGGTAATTGTGAACAATAATAAATCATGATCAAATATATTTGACTGGTCATATGTGCCTAGATCTTTCCCCACCACATGATGCTTGCCAACTAGAGAATAATCGAGGTTGAAATGAGAATTTATACTATTGACTCTTTGCATAAAAGTAAATACTAAAAAGTAAAAGATATGCCTGTTGCAGAGGGAAGCAGAGGTTGCCATGCGCTTTTTATTTGGATGCACAAGTAGTATCTCTACTTAGTACAAATTTTTGGGTAGCAAAAGATCCTACGTGGACACCACATGTTGAAGTTTTGGTTGTTGTCTGTGTAGCTTGTTACGACTCTACCTGGTGGCTATATCTATAAAGTTGGGTGTCGGTGTCAAAACCGGCGGATCTCGGGTAGGGGGTCCCGAACTGTGCGTCTAGGCGGATGGTAACAGGAGACAAGGGACACGATGTTTTTACCCAGGTTCGGGCCCTCTCGATGGAGGTAAAACCCTACTCCTTCTTGATTGATATTGATGATATGGGTAGTACAAGAGTAGATCTACCACGAGATCGAAGAGGCTAAACCCTAGAAGCTAGCCAATGGTATGATTGTTGTTCGTCCTACGGACTAAAACCCTCCGGTTTATATAGACACCGGAGAGGGTTAGGGTTACACAGAGTCGGTTACAATGGTAGGAGATCTACATATCCGTAATGCCAAGCTTGCCTTCCATGCCAAGCAAAGTCCCATCCGGACACAGGACGAAGTCTTCAATCTTATATCTTCATAGTCCAGGAGTCCGGCCAACGGTGATAGTTCGGCTATCCGGACACCCCCTAATCCAGGACTCCCTCAGTAGCCCCTGAACCATGCTTCAATGATGACGAGTCCAACACGCATATTGTCTTTGGCATTGCAAGGCGGGTTCCTCCTCCGAATACTTCATAGAAGATTTTGAACACAAGGATAGTGTCCGGCTCTGCAAAATATGTTCCACATACCACCATAGAGAGAATAATCTTTACACAAATTCGATCTATTGACGTATTCTGTGGCGTGACGTCACACCATGGCCAAGCCTTTATTGGAATCGTTTTTACTGTCCCACCTCAGCGTGTTTAGCGAGGCGGTTTCCTTGGCACGTCTTGTCAAAGCAGGGATCGTGTCCCCTTCTTCCAGGATTCTCATTAATGCGGGTGTGGGTAACCCAGTCGTGCCCGTTGGCGCGCCTCCTCTAACGAAGGCGAGTCCCGAACGGTCATGGGGAGGGCCCTTGGTATTCAACCTCTTTATAACGGGACCAAGGCCTGCTCCTTTCTTTCTATCTCAATTGAATCCGCCTCTTGCCTCGAGTTCCAACACCCAAATCTCTAGATTCGGGCGCTTCGGACCTCCGAGGATGTCCGGCTCCGACCTGCAAGGCTGGTGGATTCCTTCCTCCGTCACAAAAGAAGACGTGCTAAAGCTGAGAGATGCCCGGTATCTAACCGGCGAAATTTCACACAGGCTGCCTGCCCAAGGGTAAGTTATTCCCACTCCCAAGCCTGGTGAGTGCATGGTGTTCATGTCTCACTTCCTTCGGGGGTTAGGCTTCCCGATGGACCCCTTCGTGAGGGGGCTCATGTTTTATTATGGGCTAGAATTTCATGACTTGGATCCGGAGTCCATCCTCCACATCTCATCGTTCATTGTCGTATGTGAATCCTTCCTCCGCATTACCCCTCACTTCGGGTTGTGGCTCAAAACCTTCAAAGTGGAACCAAAGATGATCAGGGGGCAGCAGGCAGCGTGCGGAGGGGCTGTTATAATCAAGAATGTTGACACTCCATGGCCCGAGTGCTCTTTCCAAGAGGAGCTCAGTCTGTGGCAGCAAGAGTGGTTTTACATCACCGCTCCCAGGGGCACCAAATGGGTGGCGCCACCTGCCTTTCGCTCGGGTCCTCCACCGCGGCTAGCGTCATGGGTCAATGAAGGGCTCGACTGGGGGCCGTCCAAGGACGTGCCCTTGTTGCAGGGCCGTATTCGAGACCTCCTAGAGAGAGAGATCAATCTGGTCATAGTAGCGCAGGTCATGCTGATTCATCGCACCCTGCCCTGCAAACATCGCCCCCTCCGCCTGTGGGAGTTCAATCCGGAGGGACCACGAGCTCTCCAACATTTTATGGGTGTAACGCCCGTGGAGATGTACCAACTGTTCTTCGGATCACGAGCAATGTGTCCGAAATTGACCGAGGACGCAGGTCTAAACTACAATCGCCCGGATACTCAAGTAAGTAGTCATGTACCTGGACATGCTATCCGTATATCTATCATAAACTTGCCTTTAAAAGAGTTGTCCTTTGCACAGGAGTGGATAGCTAAAGCAAAACTGATCCGGTGTTCGCCCCCCCTCCCTGAGACCACGCGCGGATCTTGTGTTGACCAGGATGCTAGAGGCTGCGCCTTTTGAAGAAGGCGAAGGGGGGAACAAGGGAGCTACTACCTCCGCGAAGGAGTTTATCAAGAAGGGAGGGATCGAGAATCCCTCCCTCCAAGGGGAGAAGAGGACCGCCTCTGAAGATCCGGAGACCAAGGCCTCGAAGCACGGGAAGAAATCCTCGCCAGAGGGTCCTGTGCCGGGAGATGCCCCGGCCGCACTATTTCCCCAAGGAGATCAGCCCTCCAACGAGCCGTAAGTAAAGAGGGGCGTTTTCTTAAAATGAGAGACATCCCTGTTTTATTTCCGAAGATAACCGAAATTTTTCCTTGTAGTTCGGATCTCGGCCCTTCTCAGCAGAGCTCGTCTTCGGGGGATCTTGATCCGGAGATGATGGAGAGTGAAACACCTCTGCCTGCTGTACCGTCATGCGAGGCGGACGACCCTGAGGTGTCGTCGCGGAGGGTTTCTCCTAATCTGGCGGGGCCCGAAGGCAGTCGTATGTCCCCTCAAAACCCTCTGCATCCGTCCTTCGAAAAAGGCCATCGGACGAGTCCGGCACCGACTGGTGTACGGTCGGAGGAGCTGAAAGATCTGCTCGAGCGAGCATCTATCTCAGAAGATCACCGTGCGCTATAATGGGTACGGTGATTGAAAGGATTTCATCCACTGAAACTGGATTGCATGACGCCATCATAAGTTTACTGACGGGTTTTAAGGTACGCAAAATAATGTACCTTCTGACAGTTTTGCATATAGAATGCGCCCTGTATAGATAGTAGCCCCTGAGACTCGGTGCGTTGTCAAAAATGATAGCGCGCCGAGGATCATAATCCCAGGTATAATATGCGCTCTTCCTTTGTAGGTGGCGAAGCGTCCGGTGGTGAGCCAGACTGATGAATTTGCCGAACTAAAGCGGCAACTTGACATGGCGGAATCTGACATCGCGCTTATCAATAAGCGGCTGGACAAGTCACAAGGTATGCAGTTTCTTCACGGACACCCCGGTAAGGTAGCTTAATGTCTGAGCCTTACAACATGTGTGCTTGACGCAGATGGTGCTGCTGCCATGGAGGACCTTCGGGTGGAACTCGCCCGAGTCAAGGAGCAAGCCCGAAAAAGTGATGTGACTGCCTTAAAAGCGGCCGAAGAGCTGAGAGCCGAACAGGCTGCTCACTGCCAAAGCAAGAAAGAAATGGCCGAGATGGACGTAAAGTTGAAGAATGCTACCGACCGTTGCGAGCTTCTTGAAAAAGAAAGTTGAGCGGAACAAGAGGACCTGAAAAAGGCCGCTACTGAGGCCAAGGATGCTCGCTCTGCGATGAGAGCTATGAAAGAGGAGCTACGTCAGGCCGAAGATATTGCGGCTGGAAAGCCTTTTCTGCTGCGAAGGAAATTCAAGGATCCTAGGTATGCTCAGTTGGGCCAGCTGTGGGGTGCGGAGGATGCTTATCTGGACCTGGCGGCGAGTGTCGCAGACGCAGTCGAACACTTCCGAGGCCAAAAGGATCACGGAATGGAGGAGCTTTTTTGGTCGCAGTTCCATAGTCCAGAGCGTCTGCTTCCATTGACCGATCGTTTGGCCGAATGAGCTGAGCTGAATAGGTTGTCCGGACTTGCCATGAAGTCTGTCGTGACTCATTTGTGGCCGGAGAGGCCCGAGCTGAAGAGTTATTTTGGCTTGGTGCAGCAGTTCCTTGGTGCGGTGCCGCATATTAGTGCAATGAAGCGGTCAGCATGCATAGAGGGTTCGCGGATGGCTCTCGCCCGTGTCAAGACATACTGGAGGAGATGAAGGCCACCGATGTTGCATCCCATGATTCGGACAGAAGCCGAGTACCTGCCGAGCACTATTTTGAGGAAGTCCTGCAGGGCGCTCGTTCAATAGAGACGCAGTTGTCGAAGGATATTATGTTCAAATGACATGTATGATTTGTGGAACAATATAATATAAGGGCTTTTTATACTTGTGCATTCAAGTATTAAGATACCTCCTGTGCGGCTGTTAATGTATATGTCTATATAACCTGAAAGATGGCAGTCCTTGGCTTCAGCCCCCACGCACATAGTGCGGGGGTGTTTGCAAAAAAGCGCATTTTCACACTTAATCCAACGTCTTGGTCCTGTGAAGGAGGTGATAGCGTAGCAAACTAGGCAATCAGACTATAATGCTTTATCACTTTCACTTAGCCATAGGAGTTCGATGGTGGGGCTACTATATAGCCCCTAGGGGCACCATGCTCTCCCGAATTTGGGGCGCGTATGTGCCTGACCGGGAAACGGTCCTTCCTTAATGCGGAGGAATTCTAAACATTCCAGTGGGTCATTGAGTGGTTGACCAGTCTCACGCTATATTATGACAGTCAGTTTTCGGCTTTCTCTACTGAGGTGCTCACCAGGCCGAACCCGGGCACAATCACAGTAGTTCTCCTAGTGCCGCGTTAGCCGATAGAGCGGAACGTAAGGCAGCAAAACATAGGAGCCGGGAAAACCCAACATTTTACCAAAGACATGATTCGGAGCTGATGCATATAAGGCCTAACTCGAGACGCCGAACACTCCCTAAGGTATTCGGACTTTATGAAAACGGGCAGAACAATGCCCTAAGCCCCTAGTGTCCAGGTACACGCAAAAAATTCTGACGCGGCCAATGCCAAAACGCTAGCCTCCTCCTCGGTCATAGCAAGAAACCGGGGGATGTGTATCAACAAGAGACAGTAAAAAAGGTTTACGCATGGTCTTAATCTGAAAAGAATCCTTGCAACGGGTCCCTACTGCATGTCTGCGCCTGTGTCTCCGTTGTGCCGTATCATGGACGGGTGTAGCATGGTGTTCATCTGTAAATGAGAAGAACTTAGTTGAAGAAAGATCGTGCGAGAAATGTACTCTATATTAAATGAAAGGAGTACGATTCGAAAAGCGAATAAAATTGAGCTTTATTGTGTTTTGTTGTACATGCATGCAGCCCCTTGTACGGGGGGGTGTGGCTAGTAGGCCTTCATATGATTACGCCGGACTCGTCTAGCCGTGTCCGGGGTCCGAATGACCTGTTCAGGTGCTTGGTTTTGCAGAGACGGATTAGTGTGTGACTGTCCAGGCAGTCTCACATTCTTCCGTGCTCGAGTAACACTTGATATTTCCCTTTAATGAGATGATGCCGCGTGGACCGGGCATTTTAAGTGTAAGAGATGCATAATGCGGTATTGCGTTAAAGCGGGCGAAAGCTTCACGTCCCAATAGTGCTTGATAACTACTTTTGAATGGGGCGATGTGGAAGGTTAACTTTTCGCGGCGGAAGTTGTCGGATGAGCCGAACACAACTTCTAGCAGTAGGGAGCCCGTGCAATGGGCATATAGGCCTGGCATTACCCCCTTGAAGGAGGTGTTGCTGTGGCGAATTTTGGTTGGGTCTATCCCCATTTTGCAGATTGTGTCCTGATATACCAGGTTTAGATCACTATCGCCGTCCATTAGGACTTCTGTGAATTGGAGTCCGTCGATTATAGGATCTAATATTAGGGCAGTCCATCCTACATTCCGGATACGTCTGGAGTAATCCTAATGATCAAAGGTGCTTGGTTTTGACAACCAATGTCGGGACTCCGCTGGGATAGGCCGTGCGGCGCATATTTCTATGGGCGTGGTTATGATTTTCCCTTTTATCACATGAAGTGAGTTTACTGTTTTGACTTCTTGTGGGAAATTCTTTTGTTTTCCGGTGCTCTGCTTGCGGGGTTCGTCATCGTCTTTGCTTGGTGTGTCGAGCCCCTTGTGTCCGGCATTGAGTTTGCCGGACTGCTTGAAGACCCAACAATCTCTGTGGGTATGATTTGCAGGCTTCCCGGGGGTACTGTGGATTTGGCATATTTTGTCCAAGATTTTGTTTAAGTTGGATAGCTCGTGGCTGTTATCCTTGAGGGGCAGTTTTTTATGATTCTGCCGAGAGCTTTTGAATCCGGCGTTGACTGTCGTGCTCTTTGGACTGTTTCCCCTTGTCTGGCGCTGGTCCTTGCTGCGTCGTGGTTTCCCGTTTCCATCTCTTACTTCGGATGTACTTGGGTCGCTGGTACTACATCTTGCTAGCCAACTATCCTCTCCCACGCAAAAGCGGGTCATGAGGCTTGTTAGTGCGGCCATTGTTCTTGGCTTTTCCTGGCCAAGGTGCCTGGCGAGCCATTCTTCTCGGACGTTGTGTTTGAAAGCTGCTAAGGCTTCAGCGTCCGGACAGTCGACTATTTGGTTCTTTTTGGTGAGGAACCTGTTCCAGAATTTGCGGGCTGACTCTCCAGGTTGTTGAGTTATGTGACTTAAATCGTCTGCATCCGGAGGGCGGACATAAGTCCCTTGAAAATTTTCCCGAAAAGCATCCTCGAGCTCTTCCCAATTTCCAATGGTATTTTCAGGGAGGCTTTTAAGCCAGTGCCGTGCTGGCCCTTTGAGCTTGAGGGGTAAGTATTTTATGGCGTGGAGATCATCTCCTCTAGCCATGTGTATGTGGAGGATGTAATCATCTATCCAGACTCCTGGGTCTGTTGTTCCGTCGTATGCCTCTATGTTTACGGGTTTAAATCCCGCTGGGAATTCGTGATCCAGGACCTCATCGGTGAAACATAGGGGGTGTGCGGCTCCCCTATATTTGGGTGTGTCGTGATGTCCGGATATTTGGCGCGTTGCATTTCTTAGAAGAGCTTGCTTTCTTGGCCCGTAGATGGACCTAACTGGGCCATCCTTTTGATGTGAATCCTTTTGCGGATCGTGTGCCGGTTTGTGTGCGGCGCCGCTTGCCGCTCTATGCTTGTCATGTGGTCGTCTATCCGACCGGGCGGCCTCTTTGTTCTTTGATTGTGGGGGCTCTAAGGCCTCCTCATTGAATTTGGGCAGTAGTTTGCGCTTCGGGTAGCTCTTTGTTTGGCGACTATCGCCGTATTTGTCTGCGGTGTTGAGTACTTTGCTCCATCTGATTCTGAGTGCATCTTCCGCTTCTGCTTTTTCAGGCTACGCGCAGTGGCGACGAGCCTTTTGTGGAGGTTCTTTTGCTCCAACAACTTGTCCGGTATGAGATCGTCCGGACTGTTATCTTCGCCGGGGACGGGTTATTTATCCAAGTTGTCCTGTTCGGACGGTTGTTCAATGGCATGTTCATCATCCACCTGTTCGACCTGCTCTATGGCTGGGTCTGTATGGCCGCCATCTTTGTCGAGGCGGGACTTTGTGTGGCGCTTTCGTCGCCGTCTTGATTGCTTTTCGAGGGATTTATCCTTCGTAGCGTCCCGTTGTTCCTCGTCGTCACTTCCTTTAGGTGTATCCACCATGTACACATCGTGAGATGGGGTGGCTGTCCAGTACCCTATAGGTGCTGGTTTGTGGTTATCTCCTACATCGTCGTCCATACCGTCGATGTCTTCGGAGTCGAAATTAAGTATGTCGTTTAAACTTTCGACAGTGGCTATGAAGTGGGTGGTGGGCGGGTGTTGAATTTCTTCGTCGTCCGCATCCCAACCTTCCTGACCATAGTCCGGCCAGGGCTCTCCTGATAAAGAGAGAGACTTTAGTGAATTTAGGATGTCGCCAAAGGGCGAGTGCTGAAAGACGTCTGCGGCAGTGAACTCCATAACCGGCGCCCAATCGGATTTAATTGGTAGGGGCGCGGGAGGTTCGGAGTCCGGAGAGGAGTCCGGCACCTCGGAGTCATGGGCTTTGCAAAGGACAGGGATGGTGTTTGGCTCAATCGCCGTAGAGATTATAGCCCCCGAGGCAGTGTCCAGCCGCCCGTCCTCGATCGGCGAAGTCGGCTCCGAGCTAAAGGTCAGAGCGGACGCTGGTGCGGCCTCGAGGGCACTGTTCGGCGGCAGAGCTAGATCATACCCATCGAGACAGTACGGCGCGCTTGGCTGTGGTTCGAATCCGTCGAAGATCAAGTCTCCGCGGATGTCAGCCGTGTAGTTCAAACTCCCAAATCAGACCTGATGGCCAGGGGCGTATCTTTCGATCTGTTCCAGATGGCCAAGCGAATTGGCCCGCGGTGCAAAGCCGCCGAATACGAAGATCTGTCCGGGGAGAAAAGTCTCACCCTGGACCACGTCGTTGTTGATGATCGAAGGAGCCATCGGGCCTAAAGATGATGACACAGAGGAACTCTCAATGAAAGCACCAATGTCGGTGTCAAAACCGGCGGATCTCGGGTAGGGGGTCCCGAACTGTGCCTCTAGGCGGATGGTAACAGGAGACAAGGGACATGATGTTTTTACCCAGGTTCGGGCCATCTCGATGGAAGTAAAACCCTACTCCTGATTGATTGATATTGATGATATGGGTAGTACAAGAGTAGATCTACCACGAGATCGAAGAGGCTAAACCCTAGAAGCTAGCCTATGGTATGGTTGTTGTTCGTCCTACGGACTAAAACCCTCCGGTTTATATAGACACCGGAGAGGGTTAGGGTTACACAGAGTCGGTTACAATGGTAGGAGATCTACATATCCGTATTGCCAAGCTTGCCTTCCACGCCAAGGAAAGTCCCATCCGGACACGGGACGAAGTCTTCAATCTTATATCTTCATAGTCCAGGAGTCCGGCCAACGGTGATAGTTCGGCTATCCGGACACCCCCTAATCCAGGACTCCCTCATTAAGCTCTGGCCTTTTCTCTAAAAAAACATGAAGGGAACTCCTAGGGCTCAGACTACTAATCCTAGCTTCCTACCAGATCAGTAGCAAGCCGTTGGATGGAAGTGTCTATAGCCGCTAGATGAGCAGGCCCCTGCGCATGTGCAGTTTCTAAAATTAAAACCTACCGGAGCTGATTACGTGGGATTTGCTAATAATTACTTCCGTTATCTAGGAAATTAATTCAAGGTTTTCCATATATTTAGCCAACAATTTTGGGACAGTAAGGAGAGTAATAACTGTAGAAAATTGGCATTGTACGCGATATAATTTGTGGCCTTACAAAAAATGTTGTTTCCAATTTTATTCAGTTTTGCTTCCGAAGGAACTGCTTCAATGTGGATTTTTTTTCCATCTTACATGCATTATTTTATATGTTTCCATCAATTGGTGAACACAACAAGATTGTGTCTAATTATACATTGTTTCAAAAGCATCACGATGCTGCTTCTATGGAATATCAAAAAATATTCTTGTTTCCATGGTTGGAAGCATTTTTTAGCAATGGAAGCACCGTTTTAGGAAACAATCCCTAATAATTGCTTCCAATGACCTCGTCTATTCTTACTGTTAGTGCTGCGTGTAATTAGGGGCCATGCATTTTGCTTCCATATGAGAAAAATTGTTTCCAACTGTGGTGAATCCAATGCAATTTGAATTTGCTTCCTAGCTAGAATATTTTGTTTCCCTTGTCCAACGAGATTGCTTCCATGTATACTAGACATATAGTTTATAAACTTGGTTATTATCCATTTATACTAAATACTTTTACTTAGTAAAATAACATAATAGCTATACATTTTTTTGGTTTGATACAACATTACCAAACAATTTTAAACTATTTTCTCTGTTATACTGACATCATAAACCACAAGTATTAACTTAAATGTAACTATTATACAATTGAAATAACTATAATGTTTAACTAACTCCATTTTGTTGCACAATATATGTTATTTTAAGAAACTTGTTTTCGACTATGTTAAATTACATCTAGATGTAAGAAAATGAAAAAAAAAATAGTATGTCAACATTCATATACATATTAATTTTTGTGTCACTTAGATGTACAAATAATGCAATGTGTTTGATTTAGTATTATCTTTAAATATTTTTATACGGAGTTCTATGATATATGTGCCTAGCAAATATCTTAACAAAGATTTGTGGAGAAAAATTATTTATCGGAATAGTAATTATTACGATATTATTGATCTAGTTAATTACTTGGAAGGAACTCGTATTTTTGTTAGAAAGTTAACCTATTTTTCAATTTTCTTGCTTCAATGGACCTAGGAAGAAATCCAAATTGTTGGTCATTCGACGAGAATTGGAAAGGCAAATATGTTATGCCTCCCCATGGCATGGCTCTCGCTCTGGCCAGCACACATTTTGAGAGCCCTCCTTTCCTTCCCCTTCCACTCTGACTCCCTCCCCACCATCTTCGACAGCCATGATGGCTAGTGGTAAGTGGGAGGGCGGCCTGGATCTTGTATATATGTCCTTCTTCCAAATAAACCCGATCGTGTCTTTACTCTTCTGCCCTTCATGATCCATCTTGTGGTCATGAGGGCTGGAGCTAGGGTGGTCGGAGCTTGCCGGCTAACCGGATTTCTGACCCGATCAAGACTTCCCCCCGTGGTAGGGTTGAAAAGGGTGGAGGTGGTGTGTGAGATGTGAATTCACCCTCCTGATCCTGAGTTTTTTCTTGCCTCCATCATGAAGGCAAGAGACATGCACGGGAGAAGAACAGGTGTTGTGGCTCGCTAGTGTTGCCTCTCAAGAGATGGAATTGCAATTGTCTTTGTTACTTTATCTCAAGGTCATTACATGTTGTGTTTGTTGATAATCTATGGTTCATTGAGGTCGTCTCTCTCTCCCAGAGGGCTATACCTCGATGGTCCGCAGTCGGTATGTCTTGCTCCGGTGTTGGTTTTCTACATGATTGGTTCTCATGCAAAAACATCATGCGTGCATTCTATGCGGCGTACCTACAATTGCAAATGGGACTGCAATGAAGAAACTTATTAGGGAGAAATCACTTATGGTTCCTTCAAAACAAACTTATTAGGTTGTTAGCGACAGGGTTCAGGTTCAACCTTTCTGACAAAGTCCATGTAATCTTAACTTCCCCCTCTCTCGTATCCCACTTGTACGCTGAATCCGCCTGAACGCCACCCCTATGAGGACTAGAAACCTTAACTTAAACTACTAACCAAAATTGAGACATGATTCTCCTTCATGCCACCGAGCACCGGAGAGGCAGGTGGAGGGGAGGCGAATCCATAGACTGACAAGTGATGCTTGGAGGGGAGGTGTATGCCTAGCCACCACTTAGGAAAAAGAAACTATTTGTAAGTTCTGCTGCTACTACTTGCTGCAGCGAGCACACCACCCCTAACCTTGTACTAGCACTCCATCCTAATTTGGGCCCCAACAGCTGAGGTACATGAAAGTCCTCAAACCCTCCTCCTTCTATGCCGGGTATATTACCAGTTTTCTGATTAATTTAATTCATAAATAAATCTGATGATACTTTAACAATATTAATCTCATATTGGTAGATAAATGTATGAGACGTACTAGACATAGCATAGTTAAATCTATGATAGCAGCAGTTATTCAGGATTTCTAGCGACACACTTTTAGTGGGAAGAGACGTTTCCGTCAACGATGAGGTGCCTACGGTGACTTCGTAAATCTCAAGATAATAAGGACATGAGTGTGTCAGACTGCTAAATTGTTTTATTATTCCTACAATATAAACTAGGGGATATAGGGGGTAACACTGTCCCTATAAATTCCTTTTTTTCCTTTTCTTTTTTGTCCAGAATTGAACAAAAAAGAAATTCTGGAAGATGTTTTCTTTCCCCATTAAGTCCGAGCCATAGAGTAAGAGTGAGAGTTTTCCAAATTCATCATAGACTTTTTTTTTGCTGCGAACATAGGTCGGTTTTACGCATTCGAGAAGGCGCACCGGCTAGATCAGAATTCTATCGGTCGCGGAGTCAGGCAGTTTAAGACTGCTCTGCTCCAACGACTTGAGAAGGTGAGACGCAATCTCCATGGCTCCATGTATTTTGCATGCTCTAGCATATGTGGTGTTTCCTGCAAGTTAGAAAAAAGAAGTTCCAACTCTTTCAAGCAGTGTTTGTGTTTCTATTGGGCAAAGCAAGAGTTTATTGTAAAAAAACAGAAACGGTCTTTTTGTTCAAATAACAATTAAGGTGAAGCAGGGTCAGGAACAATGAATCTCTTTATGATAAACAGATCCATTTTGCAAGTTCGTTATTACGGGTAGTTCCTACAAAGAATCAGACTAATGACGTATACAATGCTTGAATTATCGATGTAGATGCTACATAGTGGGTTCTCATCCTTCAGAGACTACGAGTGTAATAGGAGCATCGGTTGACAAAAGGATCACCCTAAGATGATCATCTCATGGCTATTGGGAACGAATCAAATCAGATGGTTCTATTTCTCAACCTTTCTGACTTGCTCCTATGGAACCAAGGTCGAAAGGATTGAGAAAGAGTTTTCGTATTCCTGCAGTACAGGTACAACCGCAACCACTCGGGGGTTCCATAGTTCTAGTGGAAAAATTCCTTTTGATCTAAGTGGAAGGATACAGGATTTTTTACTATAAATTGCGCTCGCTATAAAATAGAAGTTTTAATTTGGGTTTTCCCGCAACTAAAGAAAAAGAAAATGGAAGAATTCTTCTTATTGCATAATAAAATAAAATAAAGAAACCTTAGAATTCCTTTGCATAAGATACACTACACCATACTATCGAAATCAAAAATAGGGTATGAGACAATTAATAAAATAACTTTGAAAACACGAAATAGTTGATAACATAAGTTGTTGTTCAGAAATAGGAAAGTGGAATGAAATCCAGTCTTAGTCAAATATTTCATATCTCTTCGTGTCCAAGCAGAAGGAAAAGGATACAATTTGAGTTGAGCGGAAAATCCATATCTCTCTTATCCATTTAAAGCATATGGATTTAGAGTAGAGCGCTTGTTATATGGGTCGTGAGTGGGAACTTAGTTTCCGTTTGGGTATGCGTCCTTGGATTGCTGTTGCATATTCAGCTCCTGTTGCAGCTGCTACTGCTGTTTCCTTGATTTACCCTATTGGTCAAGGAAGCTTTTCTGATGGTATGCCTTTAGGAGTCTCTGGTACTTTCAGGAGGAACCTAGAATTAGAGTCTTATGGGCAAGGACACTATTGCTGATTTACTAACCTCTATAAGAAATGCGGACATGAATAAGAAATGAACAGTTCGAGTAGTATCTACAAATATTACCGAAAACATTGTTAAAATACTTCTACGAGAGGGTTTTATTGAAACTGTTTGGAAACATCAGGAACGTAACAGATATTTCTTGGTTTCAACTTTACGACATCAAAAGAGAAAGACTAGAAAAGGAATATATAGAACAAGAACCTTTTTAAAGCGTATCAGCCGACCCGGCTTACGAATTTATACCAACTATCAAGGAATTCCTAAAGTTTTGGCTGGTCATTCTTTGAGAATCAGAAGGATCCTTTTCGAGTTTCCATTTCTTCATTTGGAATCTGGGCTCTTCTATCTTCGACTTATTTTTTTGGCTTTATTCTTTATTTATTTCATTTCGATTTTCCCTCTTCCTCTATCCCTATCCTCTAGGTACAGCGTTTGCATCAATAGAGAACTTTTTCCTCTGTATGAATCTATATTATTCCATTCCAATTTCTTCCCGAAACTTCCCAAGAAAAATCCCGAATTGGATCCAAAATTGATGGGTTAATGTATGCCGGCTCAGTCTCTCGAAGGTGCTCATATGGGTAGGGTGTGCGTGTGTGTGGTCATAGGGGTGAGTGTATGCACATATGTATGAGCGTTTGCGTCTGTACTGTGTTAAAAAAACAATTATGGTCAACACATGAATAAGTAAATAAGCGATGAACAAATCATACTCTCGAGTTGAAAAGGTGAGAGCCATGGCGGCGGCAGATGCTTCACCAATCTTCTTTGTGGAGTTGGTCACACCAGCCATGGAGATGTCAGGGAGGTCCAGGAAGTAGTACAAGTTGATGATGAGTGGGTCTTGTGTCATGGTTTAGAGCTCACTTGTTGCACATTTTCGTATCAAAATCTCTGATATCATATCCATCTAGCCATTTTCATGTCAATTTTGCATATAAAAAAATTGTTGTGCATTTTATTGAGGTCATTGCCTAACGTTTCATTTTCATTAGTTTTCCCTTGGTTTTTGTTTTGTCTATGTAGGTGTATTGGAGCCCCGTTGCACTTTTTTTTATCTAATTGGAGCCCCGTGGACTTAGCATGATGGACCAAGTTGGGGTCAAACCCAAGAAATTAGACGCAGTACATTCATGCTTTTTGGAGAGTATAACCAAAAAAACATTTCCCAACGAGCCCAAATTGAAAATCAAATATCAGGAGATTATCAGGCACGTCCATAAATTCCAACGAGCCTAGGAACGCCTAAATTGCAGTTCATATAAGGAAATGATGACCAAAATATGAAAGATAACGTGCAGATTCCAGAAGTGCATGGTATGATCGCGCATGGTTGTACCGCCCGACCCTGGCTGCGGATTTGCATGTAACTTCCGCGATTCTTCATTGATTTCATCCACATTTGTTCCTACGGGATCATTGGCCATCAAGGAATGTATTAGGAGGGGTTGGGACTTCTCTAGAGCCCTTGGATCAAGGAAGGGGGGTGGGGAGGTACATGAGACCATGGAGACCGGCTATATGTACAACACCATCCCTAGCCGGTGCCTCCCTCGTCTATCATTCGCCCCACACGTTCTACCATGAACTGCTACACCTCCATTGCCACGGCAATATCACTCCACCATATAGGAAAGTCCAAGATAAGGAAGGACTCTCCGTCGGTGCCCCGCACTGGCCGTAGAGCCGGTGCCATCACCTCTACTGGTGTTGCCTCCACCGCTATCTCCACCATCATCATTCCACCATATAGGAAATTTGTGTATGATTTTGTTCTTAGTGAATCATAATAGATGTAACTTATCATGCCATGTGTAGGTGGACCGAAATAGTCAGTTTGACAGGGGAGCATTGTCTCTGAGCGGATGGAGCAAATGGATGCAAGACCTGGAGTGTGGCTGCCTCAGTGAACCCAGCGCAATCGATTGGGGATGCTCAAACTGGTTCATAGGCTACCTTGTTCTGTCGTTGTCGGCAAAGTACTGCTCATAGGCTGTCGCTGTGTATATTCTGAACTAGTATTCCGTCTGTGCACTTTTATAAAACTTTGAAGACATTTCAAACAATATACAAAACAACCTATTTTGAGTTGTTTGAAATGACTTATAAAAATGAACGAATGGAGTAGTACATTTTTGTGAAATGACTTATATTCCACGGTCATCGCCGCCGCCCAGGAGGAAGCCGTCGCCTTCCCGCCGCCGCTCGCCATAGGACTAATTGCACGATTCCAGGTATAACCTTGCTCGAGTGAGTAGTGCAGAGTGCTTCGTTCGTTGCTGTGTGTGTGTGCGCGCGTGCTCAGCTGCCTGCCAAATGGCGGTGCTCCTCTTGGTAGTTTTATAGGTGATGCCGATGTCGGCATGTAACCGTACGTGCTGGCCCTGGCCGTCGCGAGCTGCCTCGTACGAAAGGGCGGCCTGCGCGTGCGTGGTTTGTGAACTCGTGGGCCTAAACCGGGTGCCTTGGTTGGCGGCTCAGGTTGTTGTCGGACGCCAAGGTTGGGAAATGCGGCGTGCCGCAAGTTGTGTGCTGCTGTCAGCTTATCACTGTGCTGAAGTCAGTGTGTTATCCACTTGCCGGGAGCCTGGGAGTAGTACCACTTGCTCTAATATCTCATTATGCAAACCTTCCAACTGAGTTCATTTAGTCCACTCTAGGCACGCACGCAGCGCGTACCGGAGTCTTCTCCTCCTCGTCTTGGGATCGGCAAGTGATTAGACTAACAATCATCCTTTCTGCAACGCGGTTTAGTCGGACTTACGTAGGTTAACTATGATTTTTGGCCACATGCTCTTCAGGAGACGCGGACGGGCAGGGAAAACCAGATGCCGGAGGCCATGGTTTACACCATACCGCCGGGAGCCGGCCGGCCGTCTGCTTCCTGTCAGCGTTTGCTCATGAAAAAGTATCGTGTCTCGCTCACTCTGTCAGTCATCACTCCGATCAGAAAACACGTTTAGTTAACTTATTAACGTCATGGCTCTCATCACATTCCTTTTACATATCATCGTGCCGGTTCAGCAGAGTGCAGAGCAAAGAAATGCAGAGCACGTTCGCCACCAACGATCTCGTCGGGCAAGACGTCCTTGTCACACCTGATCACCACAGCAGAGGAGCGTAAGGATGGCAATGGGTAGGGTATGAGCAGGGTATAGTAATACCATACCCATACCCGTATAGTCAGTGGTACAAAATTCTACCCATACCCGTACCCATGGGTATCAAACCTTAGCCGTACCCATACCCGATGGGTACCCGTACTCATTTGGTACCCGGCGGGTAGAATAAACAGTACATGAATTGTTCACATTTTTACACTCATTGATAGCAAGTTTAATGAAAAAAGATCAATTCTCTCAGCTCAATAACAGATACATGAGTACAACATACTCAAAAGTCAATGGGAGTAGACAAGTCACGTGACAAGTTAATGATTAATTCATGACAACTTAACATTAGTTCACAAGCGGGTAGGGTATGGGTATACCGTTAATGGGAGTAGACAAGTCACATGACAAGTTAATGATTAATCATGACAACTTAACATTAGTTCACAAACGGGCATGGTATATATGGGTATACCTGCGGGTACAATGCTATACTCGTACCCTACCCATAACTTAACAGATAGGTATGGGTACTACCCATGGGTATAAAAATGTGTCCATACCTTGCTCATGTGGGTACGGTACCCGCGGGTATCCGTACCTGTGGATAAAATTGCCATCCTTAAGCACGCGATGAGTGAAATCTGAATGCCCATCTCCTTTCTATGCTCCAAGTCTCACCCTCCTCTCCTGCCACCTCGTCGCTATGACATGGATCGGATCCGCGGGTGGTTACACACTTACAGTCAACTCCGAGCAATAGAAGCCAATGCAATGCATACAACGTCAAAATAAACTAGAAGAATGATTGTTTGGAAGGAAGAATGATTGTTTGGAAGGAACACAACGTAGAATCTCTAACGGCCTCCATTGCAGCGACCTTGAGGTGTTCGAATTGATCAGACAAGGTCTGAGATCGAACTCCTTTTCGGTTTTCACTGTTCTACCTTTGTTCAGAGTTTGGCTGTTCTGTACAGGCAGCTGAAGCTCCTCTGTTTTCTATCGAACACCTCGCTCTGCTGACTGAATCTCCCTGTGTAACTCTGAACTTTCTTCCCCTCTTCATACAGAATGGCCTTTGGCCTTTCAAAAAAGCCACTGAAGCACATGGATCAAGTAGGGTGATATAAATTATGCACTCATAGCCAAAATTTTCAGCATCATCATCATCGTCGTGTATCTTTACAAACCGATCAGGGGTCAACCAGAGCCAAGTCTCAGGCCATGGATGCTTACTAATACTAAGTTGCTTGCTGCAACAAACACAGCCCTCCTAGCTACTACCACTCTTAATTTAGGCCCCAGCAGCTAAGGTACATGACAGTCCTCAGCCCCTCCTCAGCCTTCTCCGCTCGCCGCCTCTCTGCCACGGCGGCCACTGAGGCAGGCAGCTGCTTGTTACCCTACGAGACGCCGCTGCGGACGTTGGCCTTGGCTGCACAGTGGATGGACCTTAGGGCGTAGTTCCAGCGGCAGAGCCCGACCTGGTCCTTGAGTGCCTCGACTGCGCCCACGCTCATGGCCACCATCCACGACGCCTTCGCCGGACCAGCCATCGTCTCTCCTCCTCCTCCTTGTTCTTGCTGCGCTGCTGAAGAGTGGAGACTGACTTGTGATCCTTGTGTAGTAGTGGGTTTGCGAAGTTGCGGTACTGAAAGAACAGAGTAGATTTTCTTAAACTATCTCACTGAATTGATACTCGTTTGTGTTGATGGGAGGAGTGCCGGAGTGGGGGTTATATATGGGAGAGCCTGAGCAAAACAGGCAGCCGTGGGCGCTGGTTTTTCTGATACCAGGTGCTGTCGGATCCACGTTTGCTTGCTTGCGCCGCACCTCTCGCTGTCGACGTCCCGGTGCAGGTAGCCGCCCATCACGTCTCATCTTTTTCTTTCACGTTTCATCTTGTTTATTCTGCGGCAGAGCGGCTGGTTTTGTCCACTAGCACAGGACCAATCCGGCAGATACGAGATACTTCTTCATTTTCCTTTTAGTTTTTTTTTTAAGCGTGCAAGTCCATATGTTCTCTATATAAAATTCATTAGATCAAGGAAATAAGATCAACAATTTCTTCTAATATTTTTTGTTCTTTTAGTGCATGCAAATTTTGTTGATTTTTCAATAAGAGGTTGGTTGTTTGATTTTTCCCTTTGGGTGCATTATGAGCATGGCTAAATCCGTGCCTTGTTCCGGAGGGGAACGACAGGATTTAGTGGTACTTGTCCTCCATACTTTGTCAATAATTTTCAAAGCTTTGATCGTTGTCGACCACCGCATCAAGTGACACACTCTACCGTGCTTGAATCAAGCACACATCCTTCGTCTTCATGTAGCTGCTGGTCGCCCCACCCTAGCATCATACCCGGCCTCCTCAATCACTTCCACTTCATCACCACCGTCATTCGCTTGATCCACCTCCGCCTCGAGCTCCACTTGAGGCGCATCGAAATCGTCAAGGGGAGCACTCAAATCCATCACATTCTCCTCCAATATTTTCGGTATATGTTGAGCGCATGTTTTCACTACAAAATTCAATGGGCATAGCCCAAACAAGTGCTTCAAGGTCAAAGCAAAGATCATCAGAGCGTTTCAAGCAAAAGAGTTTTTTTTACCTCCGGGGCGTTTCACCGAACACCTGGTAGGCGTGACCGACGGAGTTGCCGCGATCGGGTAGAATGTGCCCGGCTAGAGGCGGAGAGGGAGCTCAGCCTCTTGTCGCGACCACCTTCTTCCTCGGGGCCTTCACCCGCACCGGCCTGGCTGGTGTAGGCAGTCTTCTTCCTCACGCCGATGGCCACGACGGGAGGAACCGGAGAGGGAGCGAAAGAAGGAGGTGTCGCGCCGGCTAAGCCGCATGCCGGCGGCGGAAGTTATTGGGGCGGCGCCGGCATGCACGGACGAGGGAGGTGCAGGAGGACGGAGTGGCGGTAGACTTTGTGGCGGTGGTGCATGAAATGCGGCACCCGGAGGCTACGGGTACTTCAGAACATGTTCGCCATGATCTCGTCGCATGAACAGCCGGTCGACTCAGCCACAAGTAGCACATCCAGCAGGTCTGACTCCATCAAAGCACACAAAGCTATAATCTCTAACGTCCACCGCTTGCAGCGGCCTGGAGTTGTTCGAATTTGATCAAAGATATGAAATCTTGGAGGGCAGCCGGGTGTATCGCTGAGATCCAACTCCCCTGTTCTATCCTTTCTTCAGAGTTTGGTAGTTCGGTAGAGGCAGCGGAAGTTCCTCTATGCCTCGTTTTGCTCTCGTAGCTCTGAACATTGTTCCTCTCTTGAGAAACATCAACCTTTGGCCTTTCAAAAAATAGTCATGGAAGCACATGGACAAGGAGGGTGATGTAAACTCATAGCCAAAACTTTCATCATCATCATCATCGTCAGGGAGAACACTTCTTAATAATTTAGTGAGAGATCATCTTATAAAGCTACCGTCGAACTAAGCAAAATAAGATGTATAAAAGATAAACATCATATTCAATCAATATAAGTGATATGATATGGCCATCATCATCTTGTGCTTGTGATCTCCATCTCCAAAGCACCGTCGTGATCACCATCGTCACCGGGGCGACACCTTGATCTCCATCGTAGCATCGTTGTTGTTACGCCATCTATTGCTTCTACGACTATCGCTACCGCTTAGTGATAAAGTAAAGCAATTACAGGGCGTTTGCATTTCATACAATAAAGCGACAACCATATGGCTCCTGCCAGTTGCCGATAACTTCGGTTACAAAACATGATCATCTCATACAATAAAACATCGTGTCCCTTGTCTCCTGTTACCATCCGCCTAGACGCGCAGTTCGGGACCCCCTACCCGAGATCCGCCGGTTTTGACACCGACACTCGCCCTCGACGAAGTCCTCCAAGCAGATCTCACAATCACGCCTGTCAGCCTATCCCTGCTCCAGGTTCGGTGTTGTGTAGTTCATGGTCTTCAGCAATGCGATCCTCTCTGCATCCGCACCCTACATCGGCGGTGGGTGCTCGATCGCTCCTCCCGCCGGCTGGGAAGAGGGACCGGGGACGACGTCGATACCCCTCACCATAATGCATACAAAAAAAATATACAAGAGAGCAGTGGCGGAGCTATGTTGAGGCCGAGGGGGGCGGTGCCCCCCCCCTCCCCCAGCTTTGGAGAAAAG
>NC_057798.1:762294391-762306973 GCF_018294505.1 Triticum aestivum | reverse complement strand
AAAAAGCAGATGCGAATTGAAGCTTTTCTTTCTTTTTGGGTGTGGTTGCGGATACAAAATTATTAATCTGGTTCCTATTGTTCAGAGTGATTGAGTGAGCTAAATTGGGCCTGCTACTGGCTACAGATCCTATATCTTATTTATATATAGATTAATTTGTGTGCTACTTAGATGCATATTTGTGTTATGTGTTTGGTTTAGTAGTATCTTCAAATATCTTGATAAGAATTTTATAATATAGATGCCTAGCAAATATCTAAGTCGATTTCTGCAGCACAATTGTTTATGTGAACAGTAATAATTATGATATCATCGGTCTGCTTAATGGCTTGAAAGGAACTTGTGTGTGTGCTCGTAAGTACTCGTTAGAAAGTTAATTTTTCTTTTGCTTCCATGGAAATAGATGGTCATTCAGTATAGAAACTGAAAAGGGTTGTGATGTCCTTCACTATGTTATCATGCTCACTCCGATCAAAAAGCACAATCTTATAGAAGGAATGACTCTGCTTTAGTGGCGACTAGCCTCAGTGTCGTCCATATCCCTTGAGCCCTCCACTTGTGAGTCAGGTCCATTCGCCCAAAGTACTTGCAACTATTGAAAAGCATATACATATTGTTCCCCATTAAAACAACCAGAGAAGAATTTGTTGCGGGTCTGCACCGACCCTACTTAGTTCAACCAAATGAACTAAAGTTTCAAAAATGAATGAATTCTGAAAAAAAATTCATTTAGTTAAACTAAAGAGGGTCGGAGGGTACCCTCAAGGTTTCAAATTTGCATGCCCAGTTGGATAGGAACACGACGCCATAATCTCTAATCTCTGATAGTCACCGTTGTAGCGAACAGGGTACCCTCAATGTTTCAAATTCTGAATATGAGCATCGTGCAAATATTCTACCCGGCTTGCCTACAAGTGGAAAGAGGACCCTGTGTGTCCCACTCTGATCAGAGAAAAAAAACACGTTTAATTAACTTATTAATACTGTCTTATTAACATCATCACTCTGATCAGGCTCGCTTTAATTAGACAGTATTAATAAGACAACTCTTCCTACCATCAATGCAAAAGCATCGCACGCATATTCTACACGGCGCGCCTGCAACTAGAAAGAGGACTATGTGTGTCTCACTCTGATCAGAGAAAACACATTTAGTTAATTAGATTAGATATCGTGTCCCTTGAGGAGAGTGCAGAGTAAAGAAATTCAGAACATGTTCGCGACGATCTCGTTGCATGAACAACCGGTCGACTCGAGCCACAAGTAGCACGTCCAGCAGGTCGACTCCATCAAAGCACACAAAGCAATAATCTCTAACGGCCGCCCTGGGTGTATCGCTGAGATCCAACTCCCCTGTTCTATCCTTTCTTCAGAGTTTGGCTGTTCGGTACATGCAGTTGAAGTTCCTCTATTTTATGTGTGCCTTGTTTTGCTGAGTTGCTCTCCCCATATAACATTGTTCCTCTCTTGACAAACATCAACCTTTGGCCTTTCAGAAAACGGTCATAGAAGCACATGGACAAGGAGGGTGATATAAACTCATAGCCAAAATTTTCAACATCATCATAGCCGAATTTTTCATCAACATCATCGTGCTGTATTTACAAACGATCATGGGGTTGTCGCAAAAGCACAAGTTGCAACGAACACAACACCCCTAAGCTACTAATACCCCTAATTTGGCCCCCAGCAGCTGAGGGACATGACTGTCCTCAGCCCCTCCTCGGCCTTCTCTGCTCGCCGCCTCTCCGCCACAGCCGCAGCGGAGGCCGGAAGCTGCTTGGGGCCCTGCGAGACGCTGCCGCGGACGTTGGTCCTGGCCTTGGCTGCCCGGTGGATGGACGTGAGCGCGTAGTTCCATCGGCAGAGCCTGGCTTGGTCCTTGAGGGCCTCCACGGCGCCCACGCTCATGGCCACCATCCACGACGCCTTCACCGGAGCAGCCATCTCTCCTCCTCCTCCTCCTTGTTCTTGCTTCGCTGCTGGCGAGGATACTGAATTGTGATCCTTTTGTATGGCAGTAGTGGACTTGCGAAGTTGCGGCAGAGCTGATCCTCTTGAACTATCTCGCTGAATTGACGCTGATTTGTGTTGATGGGAGCAAGAGTGGGAGGGGGCCGGGGTTATATACACGGAAGAGCCGGAGCAAGACAGGCGGCCGCGGGCGCTGGTTTCCCAGGAAACCGGGTGCTCCCAGGAGAGCTCACTTTTGGTTGCTTGCGCCGCAGCTCTCGCTCTCATTCCCGCACAGACGACCAGACAAGGCAGAGTGATAAGATAAGATGGAGGACATGGTTTCCACCATACCAGGGGCCGTGTGAGCTTCGTGTCAACACCTGACGGAGAAGACACCGGAGTCATCCATGTGTGCGCCTCAGGCAAAACATCTTGATTATTGATGAGACAAATACATCTTGATTATTTCCAAGAAACTCGTGGTACTGATACTATGCTGATTCTGACACTGTTGTATCATCGTCATGCTACTAATGGAAGGGGGGTAGCCTGGTTCAAAAGAAAAATTTGTGGTACTCGAAACGTACGGGGATTCCTCTTGTTGAAAAGCCAATTCATTTACTGGCATGACCCTGGGAAACTTAGAAAGAAAAACATGGATCTGGCCTTCATTAGTATATGTTCCTGTGTCTTTAGATTGGATCCTTTTGTTTTACGCTTCTCTTTGTCGGCGGTGATTGCTGTTCTGGTGAGTTGGTCCTTTTGGGCCTTAGCACAACGACTTCATGACTGTCTACTACAACAAGGTTTGCCCGGCTCCGATGAAGGAGGGGCGAAGACGGCGGCGCGCTCCAGTGCTAGTAGTCGTCGCTAGGTGGTCTACGGACCTAGATATATTCTACTTCTTGTGTTCTTTGTACTACCTTGACAGTTGATGAATACTCCCTCTGTCCCATAATATAAGAACGTTTTTTACACTACACTAGTGTCAAAAACGTTCTTATATTACGGGACAGAGGGAGTAGATCGGAAGTTATTCTCGCAAAAAAAAGTTGATATGTTCTTTTTATATAATTTCTTTAGATCAAGGAAATAAGATCAACAAATTTTCTAATAATTTTCATTCTTTTAGCACGTGCAAATTTCGTTGATTTTTTAAAAAGTGGCCAGTTGCTTGAATTTTTTGTTGGTGCATTATGTGCATGCCTAAACCTCTGCATTGGTCATGTCATTTTCGAGGCAGCATGAAGTTCTTTACAAACTACGAAATTGTGATTGCCAAAGCCGACTTAGAAAATCTTTGTTATAAGTGCCAATTATTATTTTTATTACATGCGAAGCAAGTAGTTGTATGTCTCATAAGTTGCATATAATTTGGTTGAATTAGTAACAATTGTTTCTCGGGTGCCATAGAAATGGCAGTTTCAATGATAGTTAGTTGAGTGTGGTGTATGTTCTACTCAAGGTGCTTGCAAAACATTAGTATTATAAGAGAAAGATAACTATATTTCACATATAAAAATAAGCAAAGTAATTTCAATTTAATTGCGGCTAAAATCATACATAGCCATAGCCCACATGTTTTGATTTTTTTCCATGAACCACAAGTTATGTTCTTTTTTAACAAACCACAGGTTATGCCCTAATTATTCACACCACACCCAAATCAAACATTTGAGTGGTTTTGACATGAGAATTGGAACCTCCAACCCATCCACAACATTGCCACACCATTCACACTTGGCAGACAAAGCACGCTGACAGCATGCTGTTTTAACTCATACCATCATCTTCTCGTCTCCCCCTCTCTCTCCCAAGATGGAGTTTCCCAAGGTTGAGTGGTATGTTGAGAGAAGTAGATCAATAAAATGGGTTGAAGATGTCAAGGAGGTTCTTCTGTGAGGTACGTTTCATCCGCTTATGCACTGGTGTTTACCAAATTTGGGATGGAGCTGCACCGTAGAGTAACCATGCTAAAGCCAACCATTTCTACTGGATTGCTCCATAAGAACTCAATCGATATATGTAGCCCAAATCACTATACAGCCGTAACCAAGGAAGGCCCGCCGTAACTCATGGATATTCAAGTTATTATCCAGTAACTATGTGAATATTAATTTCTATTGTTTGTTCTTCTTTATATTCTTGCTCTTTCTCTTATATGTAGTGTAACTAATGCATCAACATAAAATATGATGCAAGAATAGCTTAATTGGTTATTGCACATGTTGGTTACTTCTAGTGTATTTTGTTCCATTCACATTGTTTCATAAGGTTAATAATTTTTAACTGGAGTGTGGTACATCGCAAGGCTCACCCAACTGAGAAACAGGACTATATTTAGAAAATTTCAAAAAATAACTATACATGTATTATGTATATCGTAGTGTGTTGCATTGATATAACACACAAGAAATGTGTTTGGTCCATCTAGTACTCCCTCCATAACAAAATGTAAGACGTTTTTTATGCCCTATGCAAAACCAAAAAACGTCTTACATTTTGGTACATAGGTAGTAGTCAAATATGTAGACTTACACCGTTGTGTTCTAAGTTATGGAGTATTTGTTGCGCTCATTTAGGGCAAGATTTAATGCTAGCATTCTTTGTTGATTGTTGTTATTTGAAATATCGCATGCCCCTCTTTCTTCAATACCTATCTTTGAAATTCATAGCTGCAACTGTTGGAACACATCTACTCTCCGAAGAAAGTGATCTCACCATGTAGCTGAGGAAGGATAAAGATGGACTACTCTGAATCGACAAAAGCAAGATCTAACACATAGCTCTTCGCCACCGAAGGGATCGATGTCCATTGGAGGCGGCATAGGAGAGAGATGCGATGAGGAGTTGATGGCCAAGAGATCCATGGAGCGATGGGGGAAAGAGGTCTTGTAAATGGAGGCGTCGGTGCATCCTTGCCATGTTGTGTGGTGTATCGTCTATACATCTACTCATTGATTTTCCTTTTCATTGGTTTTTTCTATTCTTTGTCATTCTTACTATTTAAATTCTTCCATGATTTTATCACTTCTTTTTATATAGTTTTATTTTTTTCTTATATATTTTCCCTTATTTTTCACCTTACTTATGAAAACATGAAACGAGTTTTTTCACTATGGGTTATAAATTTCTTCTCTTGAACAAAACAATTGCCCAGTACAAACAACCATTCTTTTTTCTCTTTAAATATATTCCTATACTGTTCATTATTTGTTTAATGTATGTAGCAAATAAATTGTTCAGTATGTTATTAGATTTATGAGACAAAAGAAATTTGTTAGTGAACTACCAAACAAGTTTTTAAGATTCATGAACATATTTAAATCAATCAACACAAGTATTTTTCTAAAATAAACATCACAAGCCTTGTGAGCAACATTGACATGTTTTGTGAACTAGCATAAGAATTTGGGTGAAATATAAACAGATAGCATAAATGTTCTGTGTGAACAATTATAATAATCATTAAATCCTTTTTGTGAGATACACGAACATATATTTTATGATTCAAAACAATTTTGATATACTATGTTGAATTTTGAAAATCTAATTATACAAACAAACAAAAATTAACGTCTTTTGACACGAAAGTTTTACACTTTTTAAATATCATTCCATACAAACATAGTACTCCATTTTTTTTGGCATAACAACCTGTCAAATTAACGAATCCGGGGCAAATTAAGCTGGCAGCTACACTCTCTTGAACCGGCCGAAAATGACCGGCGCACCGCTCGAATAAGCCATGAGAGATACATAAGATCCCTTTTGTCAGCAAAAGACAGAAAGACATGAGTAAACAAAGTCGATAAAGACTTGCAAATAACATCAAAATCATGAAAAACATAATAGGTTTATAGTTATTATTTTCTATTATTACAACTATGGTTGTCATCTATTTATACTAAATATTTTTAGTTCTTTATATATATTATTCACTATGCATAAATTGTTTTTTGATTGATGTAATCTTTACCACACAATATCAACGATATTTTCTACTATACATAACAACATAAACCACAAATATTAACTTAAAATTAACTGTTTTACATTTCAATATTTCCACTATAATTACTATAGTTGTAAACTAAATCCATTTTGCTGCAAACCTTATGTTATTTAAAAAATTTGTCAGGACATTTCGGTGATGTCAATTCCATCTATATTCGAGAAAATGAAAATAACATTTCAATTATAGATTAATTTGTGTGCCACTTAAATGTGTAGTTGTGTTATGTGTAGGATTTAGTAGTATCTTCAAGTAACCCGATAAGAATTTTATAATGTACGTGCCTATCAAATATCTCGGTATATTTGTGCAACACTATTGTTTATGGGAACATTAATCATTATGATACCATTGATCTGCTTAATGGCTTGAAAGGAACTCGTGTGTTCTCGGAAGTACTTCTCCTCAGAAAGTCAATTTTCCTTTTGATTCCATGGACCTAGACCAAAATCAAAATAGATGGTTGTCCAGTTTGGGTTGCGATGTCCTTCACTATATATGTCATCGCTCTCACTCTCATAAAAAAGACACATTTTAGAGAAAGAACGACTTTGCCTTGGTGGAGACTGACCTCGGTGTCATTTTAGAGAATCTCTAAGGGCCTCCATTGCAGCGAACTTCTATTGTGGGAAAGTTGGATTCGAAGAAAAGTAGTTCTTCTGCATTAGCCGTGCTCCGGAGACCTTATTCCGACTGATCCTCTTCTCCCTTTGATTGAGCCCTTGTAGTTGAGAATGTGCTTCACCGTCGGTCCATTTTATCTTGCATGCTTATGAGCATGATCATGTCCACTTCTTTGTCTGAATCTGATGAATCGAAAAACTCATCTTGAATAATTTGATCAAGTTCCGTCGGTCCATACTCCTCGTCTGCCGAAACATCAGAATTCATTTTTCCTACAAATAAATCATTAAAAACCGGGTCGGACAATGTGTCGAACACACAGAGCGCAAGGGCATCCCGAGAGTGGCCAGACATACCGCGGTGGCGCTGGTGATGAGGACGAGGCAAGGGACTGCTGCGTCGGTGCTTGCAGTGTAGTGGCTCGTAACGGCTGCGGAGCAAGGATGGCATCGGACGTCCGCCGCGAGGAGGAAGAAGAGAGGAGAGGGCAGCTGGATGAAGTAGGCCGAGGGGATGGATTTGATGTAATTTGTAGTGGGCTAGGGTGTCAGGTCCGATGTGACGGACGCCTCTATATCCACCCTACGATTTGAGCTAGACATAGGGATGCTGGTCATCCCCGGTTTTTAAGACCGGTTCGAAGGGTTAGTCTGAGTCTGTTTTTTGTGACCGATCCTGACACCATGGCCGTCTGCTCATGCAAAAGCATTGTGCGCATATTCTACACGGCGCACCTGCAACTGGAAAGAGGACCGTGTGTGTCTCACTCTGATTAGAGAAAAAACACGCATAGTTAACTTATTAATACTGTGTTATCAACGTCATCACTCTGTTCAGACTCACTTTAATTAGATCTCGTGTCCCTTGAGCATAGTGCAGGGCAAAGAAATTCAGATCATGTCCGCCATGATCTCGTCGCCTGCACAACCGGTCGACTCGAGCCACAAGTAGCACATCCAGCAGGTCTGACTCCATCAAAGCACACAAAGATATAATCTCTAACGGCCGCCGCTTGCAGCGGCCTGGAGTTGTTCGAATTTGATCAAAGAAGATGTGAAATCTTGCACTTGGAGGGCAGCTGGGTGTATCGCTGAGATCCAACTCCCCTGTTCTACCCTTTCTTCAGAGTTTGGCTGTTCGGTGCATGCAGCTGAAGTTCCTATGTTTTCTGTATGCTTCGTTTTGCTGAGCTGCTCTCCCCATGCAACTCTGAACATTGTTCCTCTCTTGACAAACATCAACACTGGGCCTTTCAAAATAGTTACAGAAGCACATGGACAGGGAGGGTGATATATAAACTCATAGCCGAAATTTTCATCATTATCATCGTGCTGTATTTACAATCGATCATGGCGTTGTCACGTAAGCACAAACTGCAACGGACACAGCACCCCTAAGCTACTAGTACTCCTAATTTGGGCCCCAGCAGCTGAGGTACATCACGGTCCTCAGCCCCTCCTCGGCCTTCTCCGCTCGCCGCCGCTCCGCCACGGCCGACGCGGAGGCCAGAAGCTGCTTGGTGCCCTGCGAGATGCCGCCGCAGACGTTGGCCTTGGCTGCCCGGTGGATGGACTTGAGGGCATAGTTCCAGCGGCAGAGCCCGGCTTGGTCCTTGAGGGCCTCCACGGCGCCCACGCTCATGGCCACCATCCACGATGCCTTCGCCGGAGCAGCCATCTCTCCTCCTCCTTGTTCTTGCTTCGCTGCTGGCGAGGATACTGAATTGTGATCCAAGTGTATAGTAGTAGTGGACTTGCGAAGTTGTGGTACTGAAAGCACAGAGCTGATTCGCTGAATTGAGGCTGGTTTGTGTTGATGGGAGCAAGAGTGGGAGGGGGGCGGGGTTATATACACGGGAGAGCCGGAGCAAAACAGGCAGCCACGGGCGCTGGTTTTCCAAGGAAACCGGGTGCTTCTCCCAGGAGAGCTCGCTTTTGCTTGCTTGCGCCGCAGATCTCGCTCTCGTTCCCGTACAGTGGGCCATGGTTTTGTCTGTTACAATCAGACAAGGCAGAGAGATAAGAGTAGATAGGGGTGACGCACATGCTGAAGGACATGGTTTCCGCCATGCCAGGGCCGTGTGAGCTTCGTGTAAGTGCATCTTCAGCCGCGCCCCAAAAAGGTCTCCCCAGGCGATTTTTTCGCGCTGGCGCCGAATAAACGGCCCAGTCGCGCCCCCAGGAGCCCGATTTTCGCCGGCTTGGGCCGAAAACAGCGCCGGCGGACCCAGCCCGAACCCGGCGCGCTGGGGGGCGCACGGGGACGCCGGGGCGAGCTGTTTTGGCGCGAAAAAGACGCGGGTCAGCCGCGTCAGCGATTCGGCGCCTCGTCTTCCCTCAACGGCCTCGGTTCCCGCGGGGAATCAATGGCAAGGCTGCCGCCGGTCAGCCTTGCCATTGATTCCTCACGGGCGGCGCTTCACGGGATGGCGCGCCGACGCCTCCCCTCCCTCGCACGCGTACACCACACCAGCCCCGCTCCTCGCCGCCGTCCAGCCCCTCCCTCTCCCTGCCTCTCTCGAGCGCCGCCGCCCAGCCCCTCCCTCTACCTCTCCCGAGCCCGCCCAGCCCCGCCGTCGCCATGGCAGAACGCTTCCCCGGAGACGAGGCGGCGGCCAACGGCTTCGGCCGCCGTTCGCTCCGCGAACAGGAGTCCTGGCTCCTGTTCCAGGCAAAGATCCCGGCGCCGCCGAACATGCGCGCCGGGCCAACGGGGTGGAGACTCAGCGCCGGGGGAGTGCCCATTCCCCCGTTGCCCGACGCCGTGGCGAAGCCGAAGTACTTCGCCGAGGAGGTCGAGATCGTGCGCACGTCCCTCACCGACACCCAACTCTCCCTCCCCCAGTACGCCGCCGACAACCACGCGGCCTGGGCGGCGTATTTCGAGCGCCGCCAGCAGCAGCGATTGGCGTCCACCAACGGCGCGCCGGTGGTCGGCGGCCGGCAGAACAGCGAGGGGTGCCACCTCTGGTGGGGCGTCCCCGGCCGCACACTCGAGGGCATGCTCACGTACCTCGAGGGCGGCAACGACCCGCCGTTGGCGTACCCCCCGGCGCAGCACCGACGCGTCGGGCCATGGGCGCCAAGGAGGTTCGGGTCCTCCTCCTCCTCTCCCTCCTCCCGATTCTCATCGCACTCCTCCGGCACTCCGGCCCTGCTCGGCGTCAACGTCGAGCCCGCGGTGGAGTCGCCGCTCGGCCGGCGCACTCGCAGCGCCGGCATCGTCATCAACGAGGGCGGCCGGCGCGCCTCCTCCTCGTCGGCTCCTCCGCGCTTCGTCAAGCCAAAGACGAAGCCGGGGCTGGCGCCGGTGAAGATGGAGCCGGGGCTAGCGCCGGTGAAGGCGGAGTTCGACGACGACGACGCAGCCCTAGAATGGGCGCGCCATGACTCCATTGCGATGGAGAAGGCGCGCCGGGAGAAGGTGAAGGAGCGCCAGCGCGCCGCCCTGCGCCGCTTCCAGGAGCGCCGACGCGGCCGCGATGAAGACGAGGTCGTCGTCCTATGCGACAGCGACGCTGACGACGACGACGCGCCGCCGCCAGTCCACCATGGCGACGCCGGGTCCAGCAGGGGCGCCCGCGTCAAGGAGGAGAAGGCCGGCGACGACGATGGCGGCGACGACTTCAGCCCCTTTCTTTTTTAGATTAGGTTAATGTAACGAAAATGCGCGAATTTCGTCGAAATTTGTCATGTTTAGCCGAAATTTAACTACTTTTTATCATAACTTCGCCGAACGGCCCTTCTTTTTTTTTTAATACGCGCCTGGGGGCGGCCCTGGGGGCCGACGGCTGGGGACCGACTCGCCCCAGGGCAATTTTTTGCGCCGGCTCACCCCCAGACGGCGCTTTTAGATGCCCCTTGGGGGGCCAACGGCTGGAGATGCCCTAAGCGTCTGATGGAGGAGACACCGGAGTCATGTATGTGTGCAACCTCAGGCAAAAATCTTGATTATTAATGATATAAATACATCTTGATTATTTCCAAGAAACTTGTGGCACTGATACTGTGCTGGTACTGACACTGTTATATTATCGTCATGTTGTTAATGGAATGGGATTAGCCTGGTTCAGAGAGAAAAACTTGTGGTACTCGAAACGTATGGGGATTCCTCTTGTTGAAAAGCCAATCATTGCTTAACCCTAGGAAACTTAGAAAGGACAACGTGTGACCTGCCTTTTGGCTCTTCCTATAGCTCTGATCAGAAAACCTCCCGATGGTAAGGATCAGTTAACTAGTATTTAATGTGGACGAACCAAGTAACTGGAGGCAGGTCAACGAGCAAAACTGAAACTAAATGGATTGCTTGATGACACCTTCAGTACAGATATGGGAATTTACCATGCGTGTCACTTCAATACCTGCGGATGGCACCTTCATGTGTGCCACAGACTGTAGAAATACAGGATGTTGGCTATGAACTCAGTCGCTCAGCAGATCGGCAAAAATGAAGTCCTTGTAAGTTGTAATGACATACGACCAAAAGGCCGGGTTCAAAGACAAGGTAATAGCTGTAGGCTGAAACTAAATTAAAACATCAATTCATATTTCTCATCAAGATAACAAAAAGGCAAACGGATAGGGAGAGTAATATGAACTGAAGTAACTGAAATTTGTCATCATCATCATGGTGGTTTTTACAATGGGGGATTCCACGGGAAGCCAGCTAGTACCAAGCTTTTACACCGTGGTTTCAGGCCATGGTTGTTGCAGCAAGCACACACACACACACACACACCTAGCTAGCACTAAGTTGCAGCTGCTAATTTGGTCCCCAACAGCTGAGGTACATCACCGTCCTCAGCCCCTCCTCGGCCTTCTCCCAACGCCGCCTCTCCACCACCGACGCAGCAGAGGCCGGAAGCTGCTTGGCGCCCTGCGAGACGCCGCCACGGACGTTGGCCCGGGCCTTGGCTGCCCGGTGGATGGATCTGAGGGCGTAGTTCCAGCGGCAGAGGCCGGCCTGATCCTTGAGCGCCTCCACGGCGCCGACGCTCATCGCCACCATCCAAGACGCCTTAGCCGCACCCGCCATGATCTCTCTGTGTGTTGGCGGTATGAAACTCTGAAGTAGGTGATGACTGAGATGAAGATGAAGGCTGACTGTGAATGAACTGAGATGAAGGCTGATTGATGCTTGTGTTGATGAGAGGGAGAGCGGGGCTGGGACGAGGTTATATACACGGGGGACGGAGGGAGGCTGGGAGGTCTGGAGCAAAACAGTGGTTGCGGACGTTGGTTTATCAGGAAACCGGGTGCTTCTGGAGTCATCACTCTGCTGCTACTCTGCTTCTTCACGCCGCAACTATCGCTGTCGTGTCGTTTTGTTTATTCCCTGTGGAAGTGATGGTTTCGGCCAGTCTGGGATTGGCACAAGCCTACAGAGATAAGATATGAATGACATATAGATGATGTGTGTAAGTATTCAGTAAGCAGATTAAAATGTTATTGCGACTTGCTAGTACTAACATTAGTTTTTTTTCCTTCGGGTGAGTACTAACATTGGTTGTCTTAAAATTGGAAGAAAACATGAATAAAATGGGTAAATGAAAATACTTTTTGGGAAAAACAATAAAAATCAGGTAAGATTTCATGAATTTTAAAATTGGATAATTATCTTAAATATTCAGGAACCATGTAATCTAATAAAATTCAAAAGATTTATTTCCCTCAATTTAATTCTTCAAATTTAAAATTCTCTTAGTTTTAATACATTTTGAAATATCAAAGATTGTTCACAAATTTGTTCCTTTTGACCAATTTTTTCTGTAGCTCTTCATTACCATTTTTTTTGTATAGACAAAGATATTCCTAAAATAAATATATATAGCTCAGCAAATGTCTGAAACTTTTATTGTTCTATTTTCTCATCTTTCCCTTGCTTTGTGAAAAAAGAAAGAATCGTGGTGATTATGCTACCATGTATGCAAAACCACTTTCAATGGGGGCAAAATACCAAATCTAGATGTTTCTGATACTTGATTGACA
>NC_057798.1:762284773-762294055 GCF_018294505.1 Triticum aestivum | reverse complement strand
CATCGTGTCAACTTGATGGTAAGACAACTATAAATGTGTCAAGATGCAAATCTAGACGTTTGACACTTGGGAGACCAGAAATTTCCCACACCGTAGTTTTATGCATTGACAACTGATAGAACAAAATATATATTTCTTAAAATATACAAAAATATATATAACACATGCCCTGCAAATTAATAAAAAGGTATAACCACTTGTGGCATGTACCTTTGGCCTTTCAACAAACTAAAAAACAGTATAACTCAGCTAGCTACTGCCTCCCACAGCGTTTTGACGCCTTTAACCATCCGATCAATCTCCTGAACGCACCAGATCCTTTTAGCATGCCGCACAACGCCGTTGCCGTCGTGTGCTGCGCGATCGACATAAGCCGGCTGGGCCAACGTCAAAAGGGCCACTGCTCCTCAGAACGATCTGGGCGCTTTCTGGTGAACCGGGCCAACGTGCTGTACACGGCCTGAACGGCCACGAGGCCCGCGTTTAGCGTCACGCCTGCTGATCCTTTCTTCATTTTTGCTCGTTTTAATCGGTCTACTCGGCGCACCCAGCGGTGGCGGCGGCGACGCGATGCAATAATGGGGAGACGCTTGGTCGTCCTCCAGTAACGTCCATGGAAGTGCGGATGCGTTACTATCCGTTTGCCTCCTCTACTCCGTGAACCGTACATATATATGTTGCCTGCATCGGATCCTTTGCTGCGTACAGATAGATAGTTTGGCGATCCCCCCACCCCCTGTGTTGTCATGAGCGCACCTTAACTACTGACATTTGTTTCAGGGTTTGCCCGGACGGCGGCCAAAGTAGTCCTTCCCGCTGTCCTACGACGCCCCCTGTTTGCAGGTGCATCTGTTTTACATATGGCTTGCGTTTGGTTAACGTCACCCCATTACTCCAGACTCGCCCCTCTCTCTCCTTTGGTCCCCGGTATAAATTTGTTTACTACTCCCTCCGTCCCAAATTCTTGTCTTGGATTTGTCTAGATATGGATGTATCTAATACTAAAACGTGACTTGATACATCCATATTTAGACAAATTTAAGACAAGAATTTTGGGACGGAGGGAGTACTATACTTTGCTTCCCATGGACGGACGTTTGGTGACATATGAAGTACTCCCTCCGTTCCGAATTAGTTGACTCAAATTTGTGTAGATACGGATATATCTAGACACATGTTAGTGTTATATACATCCGTATCTAGGTAAATCCAAGTCAACTAATTTGGAACAGAGGGAGTAGCTTGTTTGCTTGTTGGATGGATGGAGCTGATGTTGCTTTGCCACATATTCTGGTCGTATAGTTTTTATATGGTTGTTTGGTGGGCTTGGCCAATATTACTTCACGTCCTAATTTGCGTTCCTTTTGTGCTTGCACTTTGCAAGCATATAGTGAGTTTTCTGTATTGTGATTTGCTCTCATCTACTATCCGATGAATACTTGCTAGCCACTTTCCATAAAAGCATTATTGGATAAAAATAAACCATTTACAGCCTAGCTCAGATGGACATTTGGTACGCATTTAATTATAATTCCTTGAAAGTATTACTGGATAAGAAATTCAGAATAGAAAAAGAAGTATTGTCTTCTTTGTGCACATAGAAATAAATTGCTTAAATTCTCTCCTTGATTTCTTTGTTTGAAAGTATTATTGGTTAAAAATAATACAATGACATAAAGCATCATCTTTATTTATTTTACACTATCTGCTTAAAGTGCATGTTCTTCTTTTTGTCTGATCTTCCATTTTTGTGCCTCAATGCAGGGTGTTCCTATTGAAAATGGGGAAACGCATCCACTCTGCACACTTAGGTACACTGCTTACTGGAGGAAATCTCAAGCTTGCACGTCTATCGATTTCTTGAGTCAACCAAAAAGATTCCATTGGAAAATTATTGGCACAATCAAGAGCTTGGAGACATTGTTAATGTAAAATAGTTGTTATGTGCATATATTTCGTCATGCTTAGATAAATTTTGTGTGTATGTAATGCTTACTAATTGTAATTGGTGTGTTTATTTGTCACAGGGGACAATAATCTTTCAGCTGAAACTATATGTGTAAGCACCACTAAACTTTTTGTTACTTTTTGTGCCAAAAGGATGTGGTTTGACACGCTCTTCCTTGTGTTGGTGCTGAAATTTTAGTGTGACTTGCTATGACATGCAGATAAACTGATCAATGCTGCTCATTATAAAACTGATTCATAAAAATAAAGTGCATGCATGATCCAGTAGGAGGATATATGTTCACCTTGACAAATAAAAACTAAAGTCATGAAAATTTTCAGAAAGGAAATCTTCAATTATTAACTATTCAGGAAAAATGTAATGAACTATTTCGGAGCACAGAAAAATCCTTGACATACTCATTGTATTTTGTCGGTATACTTATACTTGGAATACCATTTCTATTGGTTTTTCTCTTCTTATGGCATACACCTATACCTGGAATATCACTTTTGTTCATCTTTTTTGGCCATATTTCTATTGACCATTAGGGACAGGGCGCGGCAACGCGCGCATTTATGTTCTAGTAGTCATGGAAGCACATGGACAAGGAGGGTGATATATATTCATCATCATCATCATCATCAACAAACTCAACACCCCTAAGCTACTAGTACTCCTAATTTGGCCCCCGGCAGCTGAGGTACATGACAGTCCTCAGCCCTTCCTCAGCCTTCGTCGCTCGCCGTCTCTCCGCCACAGCAGCCGTGGAGGCCAGAAGCTGCTCGGTGCCCAGCGAGACGCCACCACGGACGGTGGCCTTGGCCTTGGCAGCTCGGTGGATGGACCTGAGCGCGTAGTTCCAGCGGCAAAGCCTCGCTTGGTCCTTGAGCGCCTCCACAGTGCCCACGCTCATGGCTACCATCCACGATGCCTTCGCCGCAATAGCCATCGCTTCTCCTATACTTTTTGTTTTTGCTGTGCTGCTGGAGCGGAAACTGACTGGTGATCCTGGAGTGGACTTGCGAAGTTGAACAGAGCTGATTTGATTTTATTGAACTGTCTCAGTGAGTTGATGCTCGTTTGTGTTGATGTTAGGAAGAGTGGGAGTGGGACGGGGTTATATACCGGAGAGCCGGAGCAAAACAAGCGGCTACGGGCGCTGGTTTTCACCGAAAAGGGTTTCCCCTGCTTTATAAATAAAGCAACTTTCACTAGTCACACGATAACTGCTGGGGCACAGCACATCAAGCCTAAAAGAGAAAGAAAGAAAAACAAAATGCCAACAACGGCAACTCGGCAAAGCATAGATGAGCCGCCACCGTTGCACCCTTCGGATTCGTCCCACCACACACCAAGGCTCCGAATTGCCGCGTAACCAAGCAGCACATCCAAGAAGGGATGCAACGTCGACGACGCTGCTGCCCAGACATGTCCTAGGGTTTCCGCCGGCACGCGGAGAGAAGTTGAGGATGGGCAACGCTTATCCCCATCAGGAAGGAAAGGCGGCGCCCGCAGGCAACACCGCGTCGGCGCCGGAAGAACCATCAGGGATTTCTCCTGCATCCCAACCACCACTATCCGTCCAATCCGGAGCCAACCAGCCAGCCAGCCACCCACCAGCATACGCCACCACGCTCTTGAGGTCATCCATGCCGCTTCATTGAGACCGCCATCATGAGGCCTAGAGGATGGAGAGAGGAGCACCAGAAATCGGGAGGGGCAGCACCGGAGCCGCGCCGGAGGGAGCCACCTCCATCGCCATCGTGCGGGAGGCCTATGCCTCCAGCACCGTCGCGGGTGCCGACCGGACGCGGCCGCAGTGGCACACCAGGCCACCCGGGCTCGGCCGGGCCCATCTCGGGCCCGCAAAGCCGCTGCTGTCCTGCTGCAGCAAGCTGGCGATGGCACCGCCCCCACCCAGCCTTCCTACACCCGAACTACACCTCCAGAAGGCTCCGCCATCGATGAGAAGCCGCCGGTCAGCCGCGGCCCAGATGGGGCCCGAAGGGGCCCAGATCTGGGCCGAGCAGGCGCCGCCACCCCGCACCACCGTGAGCTCCGCCGCGAACAGCAGCGCCGCCGCGCAGCCAGCCTCCCACGCCTGCGCCAGGTTGCCCCGCTGCCGCGTCGGACCGCCACCGCCTGAACACACCACCAAGAAACGCGCCGCCCTGCGCAGGTCACGTCCGGGAGGGGAAAAGCAGGGGCCGCCGCCACCGGCACCGCATCCCGGCGACGACGTGGGAGAGGTGGCGGGGTAGGGCCTCTAGAGAAGGGGGACGGAGGTGCGGCCGGCCGCCCGCGGGGAGGCGGCGCGGTCGGGAGGCGGACGCTGGTTTTCCAGGAAACTGGGTGCTTCCAGATACACATTTGCTTGCTTGCGCCACACCTCTCGCTGTCGCCGCCCGGCCGGCGCAGGAAGCTGCCCACCTAGCTTGGTCTTGTTTTTTCTGCGGCAGAGCGGCTGGTTTTTGTCAACTGGGATGGGACCAGACCAATCCGGCAGATATGAGAGTACTTCATTTTCCTTCTATATATAGTTGTTTTTTTCTCAGCGTGCAAGTCCATATGTTCTCTCCATAAAATTTCATTAGATCAAGGAAATAAGATCAACAATTTTTGTAATATTTTCTCTTTCTTTTACTACAAATATTTTGTTGGCTTTTCAAAAAGAGGTCGGTTGTTTGATTTTTCTTTTTTGGTGCATTATGTGTATGGCTAAGTCTGTGCCTTGCTCTCATCTTAGTTTCAAGGCATCCTAAAGTTTTTAGAAACTGCAAGAACTGTGCGTGTCTGTTTCAAAGCCGACTTAGGAAATCTTATTTATAAGTCCCAATAATTTTTATTCTATGTAAAACAGGTAGTTGTATCTCTCATAAGTTGCATATAATTTGGTCGAATTAGTATAATTATTTCTCGAGTGACTTAGAAATGACAATTCCCATGAAAATGAGTTGAGTGTGGTGTATGTTCTACTCTTCTTTTTGGCGGGTATGTTCTACTCAAGATGACTTCGCAAAACATTAGTATTATAAGAAAAAGTTAACTGTTATTCACATATAAATAGAAGAAATAAATAATATTAAGTTAATTGTGTTTAAAACTCATATACACCCATAGCACAAATGTTTTGAAGTTTTTCGACGAACTGCAAGTTATGTCCTAATTTTTCACACAACACCCAAATCAATCATTGGAGTAGTTTTGTCATGAGAATCGACACCTCCAACCAGCCAACAACATTGCCACACCGTTCACTTGCCACACAAGAAGACGAACATGGCCTCCTATGGAGTTTCCCAAGGTCGAGTTGTATGTTAGGAGAAGTAGATCATGGAAACGGGTTGAAGATGTCAAGGAGGTTCTTCCGTGAGGTACGTTGCATCTGCTTGTGTGCTGTTAGTCACCAAATTTGGGATGGAGATTTGCCATGGAATCACCATGCTAAAGTCAATCCTCTCTCCTTGTCTGCTTCATGGAGAACTTTCTAGACAAAAGGGTGACGCAAGAGTTTATATTAATGAAACAATACCGCAAAGAAATGCAAAACTCTGGCATGATACAAGGGTGCCCAGGAGCAGCAACAAAGCCCAAAACACATTGGCATCAAGACACTGGAGCCCTGAAACATGCACCGAGAACCGACGCTGTGAAGAGGCCAACTCGAGAAGGAGATAAGATGTCAACAGAAGTCGTCCCACCGCCATTAGTTGGCCTTCCAGCACAACAGCGCCATCTAGCTCCACCATCGAAATGAGCCCCCGTCTCCTTGGCCCGGCTCGAAGGGTGTTGAACGTTGGACGATGGAATGCTCACCACACTAAAGCACAAATGGAAACTGACGCCAAGACCCCAAAGGGAGGCCTTCGAGCACAACCGCATTGCTAAACCTAGCTCCTCAGAACCTTCACCTGAAGAGAAGATGATGTCATTGATACGAGTACAAAGTATCTATTTTTCCAAACACTTTTGCTCTTCTTTTGGACTCTAATTTGCATGATTTGAATGAAACTAAATCGGGCTGACGTTATTTTCAACAGAACTACCATGGTGTTGTTTTTTGCGCAGAAACAAAAGTTTTTGGATTGGGCTGAAATATTACGAAGAATTTTTCTGGAATATGTAAGAATTATTGGCAAAAAGACCTACTAGAGGGGGGGCACCACGGAGCCACGAGTTGCCTTGTGGGGCACCTGTGTCTCTGTTTCCCCTACCTCCAGGACCATAAGTACCGTCTTCCCAACAAAAAAATCAAAGTGAAAGTTTCATCGCGTTTTATGATACAGAGCCGCTACCACCTCCTATTCTTCATCGAGATGCCTGAATTGGAGTCCGTTTGGGGCTCTGGAGGGGGCAATTCCTCGCCATCGACAACAACAATTCCTCTTCATCAACAACCTCATGATGCTCACCACGGGGAGTGAGTAATTCCATCGTAGGCATACTGGGGGTAGATGGAGATGGATGAGATTGGTCATGTAATCGAATCGATTTGTTAGGGCTTGATTCCTAGTATCCATTATGTGTTGGAAGTATGACCTAGAGGCAATAATAAAATGGTTATTATTATATTTCCTTGTTCATGATAATTGTCTATTGTTCATGTTATAATTGACTGGAAACCGTAATATATGTGTGAATACATAGACCACAACATGTCCCTAGTGAGCCTCTAGTTGACTAGCTCGTTGATCAATAGATGGTTATGGTTTCCTTACCATGGACATTAGATGTCATTGATAACGGGATCACATTATTAGGAGAATGATGTGATGGACAAGACCCAATCCTAAGCATAGCACAAGATCATGTAGTTCGTTTGCTAAGAGCTTTTCTAATGTTAAGTATCATTTCCTTAGACCATGAGATTGTGCAACTCCCGGATACCATAGGAATGCTTTCGGTGTACCAAACGTCACAACGTAACTGGGTGGCTATAAAGGTGTACTACAGGTATCTTCAAAAGTGTCTGTTGGGTTGGCACGAATCGAGACTGGGATTTGTCACTCCATATGACGGAGAGGTATCTCTGGGCCCACTCGGTAATGCATCATCATAATGAGCTCAATGTGATTAAGGAGTTAGTCACGGGATCATGCGTTACGGAAAGAGTAAAGAGACTTGCCGGTAACGAGATTGAACAAGGTATAGGGATACCGATGATCGAATATCGGGCAAGTAACATACCGATGGACAAAGGGAATTGTATATGGGATTGATTGAATCCCCGACATAGTGGTTAATCCGATGAGATCATCGTGGCACATGTGGGAACCAATATGGGTATCCAGATCCCGCTATTGGTTATTGGCCGGAGAGGTGTCTCGGTCATGTCTGCATGGTTCCCGAACCCGTAGGGTCTACACACTTAAGGTTCGGTGACGCTAGAGTTGTTATGGGAAATAGTATGTGGTTACCGAAGGTTATTCGGAGTCCCGGATGAGATCCGAACGTGACGAGGAACTCCGAAATGGTCCGGAGGTGAAGATCGATATATTGGACAAAGGGTATTGGAGTCCGGAATTGTTCCGGCCGTACCGGGTGACGACTAGCGTGTCCGAAAGGGTTTTCGGAGGCCCCGGCAAGCGTTGGGGTGCCTTATGGGCCAAGGGGAGGGGGCACATCAGCCCACTAAGTGGCTGAGCGCCCCTCCCACCCCATCTCACGTAACCTGGAGAGGTGGGTGCGCCTCCCCTAGGGCAGCCACCCCTCCCGGCTTGGGGGGCAAGTTTCCTAGGGGTGGGGGCGCCCAAACCCATCTAGGGTTTCCCCTGTGGTCGCCGCCCCTCTCCTAGGGAAACCCTAGGGCGCCTCCTCCCCCCTTCCCCCTATATATAGTGAGGGAGAGAGAGGGCAGCCGCAACCCTTCCCTTGGCGCAGCCCCTCTCTCCTCCAACTCTTCCTCCTCCTCTGTAGTGCTTGGCGAAGCCCTGCAGGAGAACCACAAGCTCCACCACCACGCCGTCGTGTTGCCGGAGCTCTCCCTCAACTTCTCCTCTTCCCTTGCTGGATCAAGAAGGAGGAGACGTCCCCGGGTTGTACGTGTGTTGAACGCGGAGGCATCGTCCATTCGGCGCTAGATCGGATATTCCGCGATTTGAATCACCGAGAGTACGACTCCATCAACCGCGTTCTTGTAACGCTTCCGCTTAGCGATCTTCAAGGGTATGAAGATGCACTCCCTTTCTCTCTCTCTCTCTCATTGCTAGCATCTCCTAGATTAATGTTGGTGACACGTAGAAATTTTTTGAATTATCGCAACATTATATTCTCAGATTGATGTTGCTATGACTTTATTATGCTTAATACTTGTCACTCACGAACTCATACTAACTGGCTTCTAGGACGCAAAACTGAGAAGAAAACAAACATCATACATAAATGCACACATAAATGGATAAGGATTAGGCAATGGTTGACTAACATTTATACACAAGTTAAGGCACACCCGGACAAAATATATATGCTTGCACGTTTAATAAAGTAATACAAAATAAATTGCCTCCGGACGTTGTTGATTCTGGTTCATACGAGTGCATGACAAACCATCGACGTTTAGAAACATAGACATTTACGTGTCATGGCAATACAGTCTTTAGTTTATCTTAATTGTGACGGAGAATCCTGCATATATCGCAATAGAACAGGAAGTTAGAACATTTATACAACAAGGACTTCATGGTTAGCACACACGATAAAAGCATACACAGAAGCATGCATGCATGGATGTTGAATGAAGTATACCACATTTTTTATTGTCTGAAGTTGGTAACTCAAAATAAGCACTGCGTGTACAATATTTTTATTATTAGTATGGTAATCTAAAGGTAAGGTTGTTCACGTGATTAGTTCACTAGGATTCACGCGTCACAAGTTTCAAATTAGCGCCCTAAAAAGTGACTTGTTTTGCTGTAATTAGGCTCGTAGGAAGAGGATAGGTGATGATGAAAAAAATGATGATCAATTAACAGTAGAATTTTTGCTAGTATATATAACCTACGCTACCTCCTCGCCTCTGCAAATTGGGCATGTGTTCTTCAATCGCAGCCACTTCTGAACACAATGATGGTGGTAGTAGTGCTCACAGTCGAGGAGCATCAGGGTCTCGCCCTCGACGAAGTCCTCCAAGCAGATCTCACAATCACGCCTGTCAGGCTACCCCTGCTCCAAGTTCGGTGTTGTGTAGTTCATGGTCTTCAGTGATGCGATCCTCTCTGCATCCGCACCCTATGTCGGCGGTGGGTGCTCGATCGCTCCTCCCGCCGGCTGGGAAGAGGGACCGGAGACAACGTCGATACCCCTCGCCATAATGCATGCAAAAAAGTATACAA
>NC_057798.1:762275174-762284348 GCF_018294505.1 Triticum aestivum | reverse complement strand
CTACCTCCGCCACTACAAGAGAGAAAAGAAAAAGCAAATGCGAATTGAAGCTGTTCTTTCTTTTTGGGTGTGGTTGCGGATACAAAATTATTAATCTAGTTCCTATTGTTCAAAGTGAACGAGTGAGCTAAATTGGGCCTGGTACTGGCTACAGATCCTATATCTTATTTATATATAGATTAATTTGTGTGCTACTTAGATGCATATTTGTGTTATGTGTTTGGTTTAGTAGTATCTTCAAATATCTTGATAAGAATTTTATAATATAGATGCCTAGCAAATATCTAAGTCGATTTCTGCAGCACAATTGTTTATGTGGACAGTAATAATTATGATATCATCGGTCTGCTTAATGGCTTGAAAGGAACTTGTGTGTGTGCTCGTAAGTACTCCTCGTTAGAAAGATACTTTTTCTTTTGCTTCCATGGAAATAGATGGTCATTCAGTATAGAAACTCAAAAGGGGTTGTGATGTCCTTCACTATGCTATCATGCTCGCTCCGATCAAAAAGAACATTCTTAGAGAAAGAATGACTCTGCTTTAGTGGCGACTAGCCTCAGTGTCATTCATATCCCTTGAGCCCTTCACTTGTTGTGACTTGTGAATCAGGTGGATTCACCCAAAATACTTGCAACTATTGAAAAGCATATACATGTTGTTCCCCATTAAAACAATCAGAGAATAATTTGTTGCGGGTCTGCTCCGACCCTACTTAGTTCAACCAAATGAACTAAAGTTTCAAAAATGAAGTGAATTCTGAAAATTTATTCATTTAGTTGAACTAAAGAGGGTCGAAGGGTACCATCAAGGTTTCAAATTTGCATGCCTAGTTGGACAGGAACACGACGCCATAATCTCTAATAGTCAACGTTGCAGCGAACAGGGTACCCTCAAGGTTTCTAATTCTGAATATGAGCATCGTGAGCATACTCTACACGGCTTGCCTGCAACTGGAAAGATGAACTCAACGTCATCACTCTGATCAGGCTCACTTTAATTAGATCTCGTGTCCCTTGAGCAGACTTGCAGAGCAAAGAAATTCAGAACATGTTCACCACGATCTCGTCGCATGCACAGCCGGTCGACTCGAGCCACAAGTAGCACGTCCAGCAGGTCTGACTCCATCAAAGCACACAAAGCTATAATAATCTCTAACGACCACCGCTTGCAGCAACCTGGAGGTGTTCGAATTCGATCAAAGAAGATGTGAAATCTTTGGAGGGCAGCTGAAATTCCTCTGCTTTCTGTATGCCTCGTTTCGCTGAGTTGCTCTCCCCACGTAACTCTGAACATTCTTCCTCTCTTGACAAACATCAACCTTTGGCCTTCAAGAAAATAGTCATGCAAGCACATGCACAAGGAGGGTGATATAAACTCGTAGCCAAAATTTTCAACATCATCATAGCCGAAATTTTCATCATCATCGTCGTGCTGTATTTACATCGATCATGGGGTTGTCACATAAGCACAAGCTGCAAGGAACACAACAACCCTAAGCAACTAGTACTCCTAATTTGGGCCCCAGCAGCTGAGGTACATCACGGTCCTCGGCCTTCTCCGCTCGCCTCCTCTCCGCCGCTGCGGACGCGGAGGCCGGAAGCTGCTTGGTGCCCTGCGAGGCGCCGCCGCGGACGTTGGCCTTGGCGGCCCGGTGGATGGACCTCAGGGCATAGTTCCAGCGGCAAAGCCCAGCCTGGTCCTTGAGGGCCTCCACGGCGCCCACACTCATGGCCACCATCCACGAAGCCTTCGCCGGAGCAGCCATCTCTTCTACTCCTCCTTGTTCTTGCTGCGCCGCTGGTGAGGATACTGACTTGTGATCCTAGTAGTGGACTGACTTGCGAAGTTGTGGTACTCAAAGAACAGAGCCGATTCTCATGAACTGTCTCACTGAACTGATGCTTGTTTGTGTTGATGGGAAGAAGAGTGGGAGTGGGACACGGTTATATACCGGAGAGCCGGAGCAAAACAGATGGCCGCGGGCGATGGTTTTCCCAGGAGAGCTCACTTTTGCTTGCTTGCGCCGCAACTCTCGCTCTCGTTCCCGCACAGTGGGCCATGGTTTTGTCCGTTACGACCAGACAAGGCAGAGAGATAAGATTACATAGGGGTGACGCACATGCTCAAGGAGACTGATTATTAATGATACTGACACTCTTGGTTTTGTCCACCATACCAGGGGCTGTGTGAGCTTGCTGTCAACGTCTGATGGAGAAGACACCGGAGTCACATCTTGATTATTAATGATATAAACACATCTTGACTAATTCCAAGAAACTCGTGGTACTGATACTATGCTGATACTGACACTCTTGTATTATCGTCATGCTATTGATGGAAAGGGGTTAGCCTGGTTAAAAAGAAAAACTTGTGGTACTCGAAACGTATGGGGATTCCTCTTGTTGAAAAGCCAATTCATTTACTTGCATGACCCTAGGAAACTTAGAAAGAAACGTCTGACCTGCCTTTTTGGCTCTTCCTATAGTATAGCTCTAATCAGAAAACCTGCAGATGGTAAGGATTAGTCAACTATTTAATGTGGACGAACCAAGCAACTGGAGGCAGGTCAACGAGCAAAACTGAAACTGAATGGATTGCTTGATGACATCTTCAGTACTGAAGATATGGGAATTTACCAAGTGTGTCACTTCAACACCCGTAGATGACACATTCATGCGTGCTGCAGACTGAAGAAATTCAGAATGTTTGCTAGGAAGTAGGAACATGAAGTACTTGTAAGTTGTAATGCCGTACGATCAAAGGCCGGGTTCAGAGATAACGGAATAGCTGTAAGCCGAAACGAAATTCAAGCATCAATGCATATTCCTCACCGAGATAACAAAAAAACAGACAGACAAGGGGAGTAATATGAACTGACGTAACAGAAATTTATCATCATCATCATCATCGTGGTTTTTACAATGGGGGATTCCACTCGAAGCCGGCTAGTACCAAGTTTCTACATCGTGGTTTCAGGCCATAGTACTAACCACAGACACGCCTAGCTAGTACTCCCTCCGTTCGGAATTAATTGTCGCGAAAATAGATATATCTAGATGTATTTTAGTTCTAAATACGTCCATTTCCGAGACAGGTAATTCCAAACGGAGGAAATACCAAGTAGGCAGCTTCTAATTGAGACCCCAGCAGCTGAGGTACATCACCGTCCTCAGCCCCTCCTCGGCCTTCTCCTCACGCCGCCTCTCCGCCACCGCCACAGCAGAGGCTGGAAGCTGCTTAGCGCCCTGCGATACGCCGCCGCGGACGTTGGCCCTGGCCTTGGCTGCCCGGTGGATGGACCTGAGGGCGTAGTTCCATCGGCAGAGCCCAACCTGGTCCTTGAGCGCCTCCACGGCGCCGACGCTCATCGCCACCATCCAAGACGCCTTAGCTGCAGCCGCCATGATCTCTGTGTGTTAGCGGTATGAAACTCTGAAGTAGGTGAGGACTGAGATGAAGGTGAAGGCTGATTGTGAATGAACTGAGATGAAACAGTGGTCGCGGACGTTGGTTTATCAGGAAACCGGGTGCTTCTGGAGTCATCACTCTGCTGCTACTCTGCTTCTTCACGCCGCAACTATCGCTGTCGTGTCGTTTTGTTTATTCCCCGTGGAAGTATTGGTTTTGGCCATTGCGAGAGTTTCGGATTGGCACAAGCCGGCATAGATTAGATATGAATGATGACCCCGCAAAAAAAAGATATGAATGATGGATAAGTAATGTATGTAAATTCAAACGTTATTGCGACTTGCGAGTACTGACAGTAGTTGTCTTAGAAATAGCACCCATGGAAATACTGCATAACTATTGTTCGTAGGCTAAAAAGTGTCAGAATCGTTGAAGTTACTGCTTCGTAGAAAGCAATTTTGTACTAGTTGCCATAGAGCTGGTTTTGCACATGTAGTAACTAAGTGTGCAAACACATTTTAGAAAAGACATAAAGAAATCAAGTGATTTCAGGAGTTTTGAAATTGGATAATTATCATAAATATTCAGGAAATCATGTACTCCCTCCGTCTCAGTTTATAAGTCATACGCGTATCCCTAGATCGACAGTTTGGCCAACGAAATACAACTTATATATTACAAATAATATACCATAATAAACTTTGGATGTTGTATTTTCTAATGGTATATTTTTATACTATATAAGTTGTATTTCCTTGCCTAAATTGGCGACCTAGAAGTACGTGTATGCCTTATAAACTGAGACGGAGGGAGTAATCTGATAAAATTCAAAAGATTCAATTTCCTAAATTCTAAATCTTCACTTTTAAAATTCTCTTAGTTTTAGTACATTTTGAAATATAAAAGGTTGTTCGCAAATTCATTCATTTTGACCAATTTTTTTGTTGCTCTTCATTTCCATGTTTTTTTGTATAGACAAACAAATTCCTAAAATAAACATATATTGTTTAGAAAATGTATAAATTTTTTATTGTTCTATTTTCTCATCTTTCCCATGCTTTGTAAAAAAAAAGCATTGTGGTGATTATGCTACCATGGATGTAAAATCACATTCAATGGGGCAAAATACCAAATCTAGTTGTTTTTGGCACTTGATTGACAAAGAATTTTTTGCGTTTGGAGCCAAATTTAAGATTTGACAATAGCTGAAGAATCATATTTCCCCCTATGGAATAATATGAATTTGTGTATTCAAAGTCATCGCGTGAACTTGATGGTAAGACAACTATAAATGTGTCAAGATGCAGACCTAGATGTTTGACACTTGGGAGACCAGAAATTTCACACATTGTAGTTTTGTATTTTGACAATTGATGGAGCAAAATATATATTTATTAAAATATATGAAAATAATAATACATGGCCCTTCATATTTTAAAAAGGTCTAACCACTTGTGACATGTAAAGACAGGAAATGTTAATTGTACAACTTTTTTTAACACCTCTACTTCGATACAACCCCTAAACACATCGACGGATGAAATCTCTCCATACCTTTTCATAACAAAGGGTAATGATGTGGATATTCAATTTGGCTCTAGGGGAGCACATGCCCCCGCGTGGAAAATATGGACTTTACAAATGCCAAAAAAACTGAAAAAAAAAGACGCGTTCATTGTCACACCCAAATGGTACATGAAAATTTGTTGATGAAAAACTTAAGCATTTTGACCCGTGCAAAAAAAAAGTCGAACGCTAAATGTTGCCTCCAAATGCTACACTTATTTTTGTTTTTTCAGCGGCGATGCACTGCTATCCCATATGGGATGAAAATGTTGCCTCCAATTTGTACACTAATATGAACATCTACTAAAAAAATCCAGAATTTGTTAATTTTTATTTTATTTTACCATTCATTGGGGAGCATATGCTCCCCAGAGCCAAACATCAGCGTCTGGTAGGATGGTCTTTTAAAAAAGCGTCCGCCCCGATACACGGCTGTGTACAACACCCTAAGCTTTTTTTTTTCTCTTCCTTTTTAATCTTATAAAAATGAGCACAGTGAGAGATTCAAACTCCAACCTTCAAGGTTTACTTCAAGTTCAATTAACCAACCGGGAACATGTTACTTGTTGTGCCCACTTGCTTTCTTTTTCGTCTCTTATGTAGCAAATGTAATTTTGTAAACATACAGGCCAGTTTTTTTTTCATGTTTTTTGAAACCGGGTTTTTCGGTTTTATATTGGTCTTTTTTCTTTTCCTTTTTCCTTTTTTGTTTTTTCAAATGCGTGAAGTTTTCCAAAAAAAAATAATCAATGTTGTAAACATTTTCCCAAATTTGTGAATCTTCTTTAATTTCTGAGCCTTTTTTGTAAATTTTCTGAGTGAAGTTTTTTAAAAAAACTGCAATTTTTTTTAAAATTATGAATATATTTTTCAAAATCGATGAACCTTTTTTCAAATCCGTGAATGCTTGGGCAGGATGATGCGGAGCATCCTTCGGTCATCCCCATGGACCTTCTGTCGCCTCACCAAGCACCAAGAGGACCCATGACAAGAGCAGGAGCTCGAGCTCTCGATACTGAGGTGACTTATCTCCTTAGTGAAATATCATATGACCCTCTCGAGACATGGCTACTACCTCAATCCGGAAAGTTGTGCATGATTAGGTACCAGGAGGACCCTCCCGAGGATGCACATGAAGATGGACAAGACCCCAAGTCCAAGGAAGAAGTGAACCAATGGAAGAAGGCAAAAGAAGCTTCCAGGCACCGGACATCCGGCCAAGGTCCCGGACATCCGGTCCCTGGAGATCCACACGGCCAGCCCCTGCAGAAGAAGGCTACAGCGACCGGACATCCGGCCTCCAGCCCGGACATCCGGCCACCCATCGGAAATCCAGCCTCCTGCCTGGATATCCGGCCCAGGCTTCCCGAATACACTGAAGATGGCCCCAACAGCCTGGACATCCGGCCTACGCACTGGACATCCGCCCCCTCCGGAAGCACCGGACATCCGGCACCTCCAGCCCGGACATCCGGTCCCTCGTGAACCACCGGACATCCGGCCCGACGCCCGAACATCCGGCGCTCCCTGCCTGCGCGCAGCTCCTTTGGGCAGTGACCCATGTATCCCTTCGCCCCTCTGACTATATATACTCCCTCCTCCCGTACGTTTTAGGGTTAGCGTTGATTTAGCTCAGATTAGAGATAGAGCTTCGCTCATCCATTGGATCTCCTCTTCGTGAGAGACCGTGGCCTCCTCGGAGAAGATCCACTTGGATTCAAGACCCCCTCGTGGGAAGATCCCCTCGCGGATTCAAGACCTCCTCACGGAGAAGATCGGTTACCTATGTATCCTTATCTTTGTAGAGTTTGCATCTCGTGTATCTCTTTGTGTTCGGTGATCTAGCACTTGTGTGATTGATTCTATGTCGGTGTAGTGCTTCTCTCTCTCGTTCTCCCCGTGTTTCCCCTTTGTGCTTTCGTGTGTTCTTCGTGAATCCCCATAGGATCCCCTCCAAACGTAAAAGATCTTTCACATAGGGTTCCGCCCTACATCATCTTGGTACCAAAGCCACGTTGATCATGTTTTTGGAGCCCCTACCCCGTGTTTTCTAGCTTGATTTTGTTGTTTTCGTCCTAAATCCGAAAATTCCCCACCAAAAATAGCCCCAAATTTTTTTGTGATTTGTTGGTGAGTTGAAATTTTGCTGGATTTGGTCCATGGATTTGTGTTGCTGCGTGTGGATCTAGCTTTTCCCACCCTCCCCATCCTTTTCCATCCACAAATTCGTCTGAATTTAGCCCCGGAGTTGCAATTTGTCCCGTGGAGTTCATCGCATTCGTCCCTGATCCAGGAGCCCAGACATCCGCCAAGTCCACGGGACATCCGGCGTACCGGACATCCGGCGTCTGGCCCGGACATCCGGTCCCTGGCAGCAGCAGTTGCACCCCCGCGCCACCATCCACCATACCCTCGCCCAATTTTGCCCGGAGCCCATGTCTACTTCCGCATATCCATACCACCTTCCACAAACACCACCTCCGATCACCGCTACCTCCTATGTCGATTTTGACACGTTTTGGTCTTTGAGAGTTTGGGTTGTGTTTTCCCATGTCTTATTGTGTTTTGGCTATATAGGTACGGTTCGACATCAACATCACCACCGCTCATCTCCATCGACTACTCATCATCGCCAAGGACGGTAATATCGACGACATCTTTGTCATACCTTGCAATTGCATTGATACCCACATTGCCTCATTTCGCGTAGCTTACCCATCGAGACTAGCCATTGAGTATTGCAGGCAACGCGACTTGTGCACATTAGTGATCATACAACATAGCATACATATCATACCATAGTGGTGCATATCTTGGGATCCACTTGTGTGTCACAAAGTTGTCATAGCATACACAATTGCTATCTTTGTTCGTGAAGTTTTGCATGACAAAAGAGCTCAAAAGTGAAAGAGACACCCAAGCTTTTAAGCAAAGAGGAAAGATAAGCAAAGAGCTTATAAGCAAGAACCATAGTATCATACAACATTAAGATTGTCATATCCGATCATTTTGGATCATAGCACCGAAATATCATACATATAGCATACTTGGGATAGAGATCGTTGCATTTTTGCCTAGTAGGTTGTGCACAAGTTTGCGTATCCGCCTATTGTGCAATCGTGCTAGCGTCTCTCTAGTATTGTGCAACAAGAGCATTTTCGTGGTTTCCACATTTTGGCTCACTTTTGGATTGCACAATCCCATTTATCTATTTGCGTGTGTGTTTCCGTGTACCCATACTTGCTTGCATTTGCAAATTTGTGAATCTTTTCCAACATTATTGAAGCTCACTTACTATTGCATCAAATTTTATGCCACCATCCTAACCAAGCTCCACCATAAGCTTTTACGTGTGTAGGTGTGAGAACCGACAAGAATTGGTACCAACAGTGCTATTTCATTGTCCGAATTTGAGTGAACTTGATTCATCTTCAACTTCGGTCAAGGTACATTTGGTACACGTTCTTTTCCTTCTACCACTTACATTTTGCTTGAAATGATGGATAGGCCAAGTTCTTCTACCACTCCACCTCTCATCGAGAACGACGACGATATGACATCATTTGTCACCAAGAGCCACCTATTTGGAGCTCAAAAGGCATTGCACCAAGAACAACAAGCAATGAGGGACTACTTCGACAACAAATTCGACGCTCACAAGCAAGAGAATGATGCAAGAATGGACGAGATCTGCGCCTTCATGAGGAACCAGCGTCCTTCCACTTCTTCATCCTCAAGAAGGAGCCACTCGACTCGACACTCCGACGACACCTTCTCTGACTCAAGTACACCGTCATCGAGCACTCTTCGACGAGCTGCGCGTCAAGACCGGCATGCATCTCGGAACCCGCTACATGACAAGCATTCACAAGAGCAAGTCGATGAGCAAGTCCCTCGTCCTCAATCAAACCAAGTCGCTTTTGCGCAAGCTCAAGAACGACAACGACTACGACGCCATGACGAAGAACGAGCGCGTCTTCTTCTTCTTCTTCTTCTTCTTCTTCTTCTTCTTCTTCTTCTTCTTCTTCTTCTTCCTCTTCCTCTTCTTCTTCTTCCTCTTCTTCCTCTTCCTCTTCCTCTTCATCTTCTTTTTCTTCGTCTTCTTCTTCTTCTTCTTCTTCTTCTTCTTCTTCTTCCTCTTCTTCTTCCTCTTCTTCTTCCTCTTCTTCTTCCTCTTCTTCTTCCTCTTCTTCTTCCTCT
>NC_057798.1:762274202-762274400 GCF_018294505.1 Triticum aestivum | reverse complement strand
TTCTTCTTCTTCTTCTTCTTCTTCTTCTTCTTCTTCTTCTTCTTCTTCTTCTTCTTCTTCTTCTTCTTCTTCTTCTTCTTCTTCTTCTTCTTCTTCTTCTTCTTCTTCTTCTTCTTCTTCTTCTTCTTCTTCTTCTTCTTCTTCCTCTTCTTCTTCTTCTTCCTCTTCTTCTTCTTCTTCTTCTTCTTCCTCTTCTTC
>NC_057798.1:762260738-762270881 GCF_018294505.1 Triticum aestivum | reverse complement strand
TCTTTATATATAGTTTTTTCTTTTCTACTATATTTGTTTTCTTCTATTTATTTTTGAGTAATTTTTTATATAGTTTTTTCTTTTTTGCCGTGACCCTCTCTACTCTTTCGTCTGAAACCGGCCCTGATACTTTGAAAGATATTGTCCAGTTTGTGCTAGGGGAGCAAATGATGTCAGAAAGGGTTGAAAATTGATGACGTGGCTTAGAATGGTGCGTACTGAACGCAAAAAAGTCTGAAATTGTAATAAGTTAAAAAAAATGAAGTGCCAGTTTTTGTTGTAACACAAGAAGTCCGGAGTTCTAATAAGTTATTAAAAATAAAAAAAGGCGCAAGGCTCGTTAGTTAGCTTCAAGCCTTTCGGAACAGGGTAGACTACACTGCACACAGCTCCGTGCAATCTATTCTATTCCGAAAGGCTTGAAGCTAAGCAAGCTGCAGGTGAGCATTGCGCCTCTCCATCGTCTCTGCACTCACGGCTTATAAACAGCTCCTACTGCCTCTCTCCTAGCGAGGTGGGACTAAAAATCAGCTTAATAAGAAACTCTAGTACCGGTTCATGACATGAACCGGTACTAAAGGAGTTCGTGGGGCCCACGGCCTGACACAGCATCATTAGTACCGGTTCGTGGCATGAACCGGTACTAATTGTTGGCCACGAACCGGTACTAATGATGTCCGCCCGCCTAGCCGTTGGAACAGGCACTAATGGACACATTAGTGCCGGCTCAAAATCAAACCGGCACTAATGTGTCTCAGATTAGCCCCTTTTTCTACTAGTGTTCTCTCCTTAGTGAAATATCATATGACCCTCTCGAGACATGGCTACTACCTCAATCCGGAATGTTGTGCATGATTAGGTACTAGAAGGACCCTCCCGAGGATGCACATGAAGATGGACAAGACCCCAAGTCCAAGAAAGAAGTGAACCAATGGAAGAAGGCAAAAGAAGCTTCCAGGCACCGGACATCCGACCAAGGTCCCGGACATCCGGTCCCGGGAGATCCACACGGCCAGCCGTTGCAGAAGAAGGCTACAACGACCGGACATTCGGCCTCCAGCCCGGACATCCGGCCACCCACCGGAAATCTGGCCTCCCGCCCGGATATCCGGCCCAGGCTTCCCGAATACACTGAAGATGGCCCCAACAGCCCGGACATCCGGCCTACGCACCGGACATCCGGCCCCTCCGGAAGCACCGGACATCCGGCACCTCCAGCCCGGACATCCGGTCCCTCGTGAACCACGGGACATCCGGCCCGACGCCCGGACATCCGGCGCTCCCTGCCCGCGCGCAACTCCTTTGGGCAGTGACCCATGTATCCATTCGCCCCTCTGACTATATATACTCCCTCCTCCCGTACGTTTAAGGGTTAGCGTTGATTTAGCTCAGATTAGAGATAGAGCTTCGCTCATCCATTGGATCTCCTCTTCGTGAGAGACCGCGGCCTCCTCCGAGAAGATCCATTTGGACTCAAGACCCCCTCGTGGGAAGATCCCCTCGCGGATTCAAGACCTCCTCACGGAGATCGGTTACCTATGTATCCTTACCTTTGTTGACTTTGGATCTCGTGTATCTCTTTGTGTTCGGTGATCTAGCACTCGTGTGATTGATTCTATGTCGGTGTAGTGCTTCTCTCTCTTGTTTTCCCCGTGTTTCCCCTTTGTGCTTCCGTGTGTTCTTCGTGAATCCCCGTAGGATCCCCTCCAAACGTGAAAGATCTTCCACATAGGGTTCCGCCCTACATCACAGGCCCAACATGCAGTCGACGAAAATGATGGCGTCACCGACTTAGACCTTGTTTGGATACTCTAACACAGTTAGAGTTAAGTTATTTTGTAACCCACTCTAACTCAAATAAGCACCTCTCCATTGGGATAGTTGGGTTAGATGGAACTAACTCACTCTAACCCTTCCTGTTTTGATACTTTTGGGTTATTTGAGCCACCAACTAACCCAAACTAACTCTAACCCGATGTTCCAAACAGGGCCTTAGGCCAAGGCCTAAGTGTTATTTTATTTTATTTTTAGTTTTTTCTTCACTTTTTTTGTTAATTCATTTTTCTCCTTTTGGCTCCCGATCAATTTTATAAAGCTGAACGTGCGAAACTAATTCGCAAAAAAAAGAGAAGTTTCGATTATCATCTGTAGAAGCTGGCGGAAAACTTGCGGACCATGATCACTGTTTTGGCTCCCGATCTTGCTCTGCCCATCGAACAGAGCAACAGGCAAAGCTTGCGCCCAACTCGAAGCACTAATCCTCCCAAAGAATCTGAAACAAACAGATGAGTTTGAAAGGCAATTCAAAGCTTTTTCTGAAGCAGGATAATGTGAACTCGAAGTGGGGAAAGGTTTCATCATCATCATCATCGTGATACGTATTTACAATCGGCAGGGAATTAACCAGCCAAGTTGTTGCTAAACAGAGGCTGGAGCCTGGAGCTAGGAGAAAACACCTCTTTGTAGCTAGTACTAATTGGGACCCCAGCAGCTGAGGTACATCACCGTCCTCAGCCCTTCCTCGGCCTTATCCCCTCGCCGCCTTTCCGCCACCGCTGCCGAAGCCGGAAGCTGCTTTGCGCCCTGCAAGACGCCGCCGCGAACGTTGGCCCTGGCCTTGGCTGCCCGGTGGATGGACCTGAGCGCGTAGTTCCAGCGGCAGAGCCCGGCCTGGTCTTTGAGCGCCTCCACGCCGCCCACGCTCATCGCCACCATCCACGACGCCTTCGCCGCACCTTCCATGATCTCTCTAACTCTGTTCTTCTCGCCGCGTTGGAGGAGACGATGCGCTGACTGGCCTGCCTGAACTCTGATGCTTGAAGATTGACAACAGTGGAGTGCGGATTTTGTGGTGGTGAAGGAACGGAGCTGCAAGCTGATCGGTGCTTGTCTGTGTTGATGAGAACAAGAGTGGGAGCCGATGGTGTTATATATACGGGAGGGCCAGAGGAAAACAGGCGGCAGCGGACGTTGGTTTTCCAAGATACCGGGTGCTTTCAGAATTCAGAGTCAGTTTGCTCACCTCTCGCTGTCGTTCTGGTGCGGTGGGCTGCTCACCTCATGTCGTTTTGTTTATTCCCGGTGGAAGAAGTAGCGGTTTTGTCCATTGCGACAGTTTGGGATCGGCGCAAGCCGGCAGACATAAGATCGGAACGACGCATTGATAATAACCTGTGTCAAGATCCAGCGAGCAGAAACGAATTTCAATTGCGAGTTACTGAAACTAGTCGCACTGGAATTAGCACTGGAATTGCGAGTTACAGAACGACCTTTTTTTCAATTAGAAACAATCATCATATAATTTTGACTCCTTCATACTGCTACCTATTTTGTTTTGAGTGTGAAAATAAATTAGCAATTTTATAGAACTTTAATTCGTACACAAATTAGAAAAACAAATTGCTGTGCTACAATAGCCCCTTATAATTTTTTGCAAGAGGTTAACCCTGATGAAATATTTTCGTTCCGTCTCCCAAGCAAGTGTAATACTAAATCATGTTGCTTCGTTGAAATTGATTTAATGCTGACATGGGCAACAGTTTCGGTGAGAAAATAAATTTGAATCAGTCAAGAAAATTATGGAGAGAAAAATCATTATAAAATATATAAGGAATTTAAATATGCAAAAATTAAAATGTATGAAAAAACATTATTATATCAAAATTAGAAGCTTTTTGTTTCATTAATGTTAACTAGCTGGAGTTCCCTGGGAGGGAGGAATCCCCTCACAGCCGTTTGATCAAGATGAAGCGTGACAATGCTTTCCCTATTTTTCTCCTTTTTTATTTTAATATCCCCATGTTTTAATGTTTTTAATATTATGGAGTTTTTGGTTATTTTTATTTCCTTCTGATGAGTTCCTTTTGAATATTCAGTTTGTTGAAAGTTTTATCTGAATGAAATCTTGGATTTCTTAGAAAAAAATCCATATTTTTTTCTTAATACTCCAAGATAATAAAATTTACTAAGTTTTAAATTCACTGAGGTTCCACGAAATGGAATCTTTATTTTCTTTATTTCCTCTATTTCTGGGTTTTGTCAATTGTTTGTGCCAGCTATGTTTTCACGTACACAAAACTGTCGTCTCCTCATTATTGAAACCTTTTTCAGTGTGGCAAATACTAAACCTAGATTGTTTTGACATTTCGCAAGGGTGTTGACAATCAAGAAATAAACTAAGGAGTTTTAACACAATGCCACACACTCTTGTGATGATAGTGGGACTACAAGCCTGTGTTTCTTTCAGTTTGAGCTGTCAAATTTTGGCTTAAAAAGCTGGAATCTGAACCAAATCGGTATTCTAAATAACCAACACTTCTTTAAAAGCAGAGGTTTCCCTAGTTCATTTATTACAAATGGTGTTTGTTTCAGTTTGAGTTGCTGACTTTTGCCTAATAAAACTGGAATTTGAACCAAGGGGGTATTCTAAACAACCAACACTTCTTTAAAAGTTGAGGTTTCCCCTATTCATTTTTGGCAGCTGGTGTATCCTAACTTATTGGCATCTCAACGAACCATTTCAGTTGGTAGTCATCATCATTGACCGGCCATCGAGATTGTCTGTGATGATAAAGTCATCAGTGGCCTGGAACTAATGACAAGTCATTGGTGCATCAGTGATGATATGATTTGCACGGTCAGTGCTATACGGTTCTGTAGTAGTGGGGGCTGGGAGAAGTGAGAAGGGTGAGGCAGGCGTCAATAGCAGTCGATTGTGGTGTGTGGGATGCATCCTAGTGAACCACGAACGAGAGTCACATTAAAATGAACCAAAGATGGACAAATAACCCGGCAAATGATGGGAGGGGTTTGTAGGGATGTGGAAGGTTGGACGAAACAGAAGACGTAAGATGAGAGACGGAATATTATGTCTTTTTGATAGTGTTGAAGAAAAATGATGACATAACTAAGGCCAACACATAGGAAAAGGAAAATCACAAAACCTGGTGAAAGTGTAGACGATCGATAAAATGATCAATTTTAATTGTGCATGCGGTTTAAAAATTGTGGTTATCACCAGTGGCGGAATCACCACTGGGGTGAGCATGGTTGGTCGCCCCGGGTCTCCGGTGGCAATTCATACCAATCGGACAAAGTGAGGAAGAGATTAAACGAGTAATGTCGTCGTCCATCGCCCTCGCAAACCTCTAAGTCTGCCAATGGTTATAACTTATTTATACCAAACACTTTTATTTTGTGTTATATAGCATATTTAGTATACATAATTTCATTATAAATTGATACTCCCTCCGGTCCAAAATAAGTATAGTGGTTTAGTTCAAGACACTTTTTTTGAAGGGAGTACAACATTAAAAAAATTGTCTACTATTCCTAATAACACGAACCCCAAGCAATAACTTAGAGTTAAATATTACCAAAATAATTGCAATTGAAATTGCTATAATGAAAAACTAACTCCATTTTGTTGTAAGACTTATATTATTTTTTCCAAATATGTTTGGAAATTATAAGTAAGGTAATTACCATCCATATAAGAGGAAAATTAGATGAGCATTCATATACACATAATTTTATTTATGTGTCTAGTTTATTACCTTTGAATATCTTGCTATAGAGTTCTATAATATAAGCGGCTAACAAATATCTTAGTAAAGCTTTGTGGAGGACAATTGCTTATATTAGTTGCAAGTATTTTTTAATCTTATCTATTACCTTAATTAATTGGAAGGAACTACGTGCACCCGATTGTACCTCTTATCTGAAAGTATGGTTTTATTTATTTTTGTTCTCTTTTGGTTTCATGGCCCTAAGGCAAAATCCAAATTTGCTGGTTTTTCGGTGGAAACTAGAAAGATATGTAGTAACTTTGATGCGCGTCACTATGTGATAGCCGTGATCAGAAAACATGTTTACTTATTAATCACTAGTAGAAAACAGGCCTAACGTTCGGGCCTGGCCAGCCCATTAGTCCCGGTTCTTCAAGAACCAGGACCCATGGGGGCTATTAGACCCTGTTCGTGAGCCCAGAGGGTCGGCCGGGGCCTCGTGGGCATTGGTCCCGGTTCGTGTGGAACCATTTGTCCTGGTTCAAGCCACGAACCGGGACCAATGGGCCTCGCTCCTGGCCCACAACCATTGGTCCCGGTTCGTGGCTTGAACCGGGACAGAAGGGCCGGCTTTAGACCCGGTTCATGCCATGAACCGGGACAAATAACTTGCCTATATATACCCACCGCTGCGGCAGAGCACTCCAGAGTGCTCTGTTTTGTCAAGCCGGTGAGGGGAGGGCATTTGGGTGCTTTAGTTCACCTCCTATGCACATGAGGTGTTCGCTGAAATGCCCGAGCCACATTAGTTAAGCTTTCTCCTCTCGAAACTCGACCTTCAAACTCCATTTTCAACGAGATTTGTCTAGATTTAGCGGTCCGTCACGCCCCGTCCCCGCCTCGTCTTCACCGCCGTCGATCGCTCACGCCGATCTCGTCGCCGGCACCACCGTGGTGAGCCTCTTGTCCTTATCTTCTTTCTGAAAGAAAAAAATTCTGACTTCAGATAGATACTTGTCTAATTTTATTACTTTTATTATTCCTTGTTATTATATAGTGCGATGGTTTTGGTATCCGCCCCCATCGGTCCTCGTCATGTCTATGATTCAGATGTGGTATATATTATCTTTTCATAACTATTTGGTTTATTTATTGTTTATGACAATTATGCCGACCAATGTGACGTAGATTTTATTTATCTAGGAGGTTGTTGAACCGGAAATTCCAACCGACCCTATTGTCGAGAGGGTAAATTTAGTTGAAGAAGAAAACAATTATTACTTGAAGGAAAAAATAAGAAAAATTGAGGAGGAGAAGATGATATTGGAGTTGCATGTTGCGGATGTCGTCGATGATCACAAGATCAAGATGGATGCAATGCGGTTGAAGATTAAAAAGATTAGAAAATATGTCATTCATACCGAGGCTTGGTATCATTATGCAGTTGGATCAGTTGTTACCTTGATTACGATTATGATCGCATTTATTGTTGCATTGAAATGTTTTACATAATTTTAATGTATGGTTTAATTAGATGCTCTGGAGAGCTATATGTTGTTCAATGAGAACTATGTATGTACTTTGGTTTTAATACTCTGGAGAACTATGTATGTACTTTGGTTTTAGAGTTCATTTCAAATGTTTTTCAACTTCATGGTCTTATAGCTCAAAATAATCAGTAAATGCATAAAAAATAACAAATGTAGTCAAAAAGGGTTGTAAATTGATGATGTGGCTTTGAATGGTGCATTTTGAACACAGAAAAACAAGGGAGTTCAAATAAGTTCAAAAAAATGAAATCCCTTTGTAACATCAGAGTTTCCGTATGAAACTCTGATACTTCGAAAGAGATTGTCCGTTTTGTACACGAAGTGCATCCGGTTTTTGCCGTAAGCCTCTGTACTTTCTTGCACATGCTATGTGGGTGAAATGATGATACCATGCCAACTTGGAACCTTTTCAGAGTTCATTTCAAATGCTTTTCAATTTTATGGTCTTATAGCTCAAAATAATCAGTAAATGCATGAAAAATAACAAATGAAGTCAGAAAGGGTTGTAAATTGATGATGTGGCTTTGAATGGTGCATTTTGAACACAGAAAAACAAGGGAGTTCAAATAAGTTCAAAAAAATGAAATCCCTTGGTAACAGACGAGTTTCCGTATGAAACCCTGATACTTCGAAAGAGATTGTTCGTTTTGTACACGAAGTGCATCCAGTTTTTGTCGTATGCCTATGTACTTTCTTGCACATGTTATGTGGGTGAAATGATGATACCATGCCAACTTGGACCTTTTCAGAGTTCATTTCAAATGCTTTTCAATTTCATGGTCTTATAGCTCAAAATAATCAGTAAATACATGAAGAATAACAAATGTAGTGAGAAAGGGTTGTAAATTGATGATGTGGCTTTGGATGGTGCATTTTGAACACAGAAAAACAAGGGAGTTCAAATAAGTTCAAAAAATGAAATCCCTTTGTAACAGACGAGTTTTCGTATGAAACCCTGATACTTCGAAAGAGATTGTCCGTTTTGTACACGAAGTGTATTCAGTTTTTGCCGTAACCCTCTCTAGTTTCTCGCACATGCTATGTGGGTGAAATGATGATACCATGCCAACTTGGAACCTTTTCAGAGTTCATTTCAAATGCTTTTCAACTTCATGGTCTTATAGCTCAAAATAATCAGTAAATGCATGAAAAATAACAAATGAAGTCAGAAAGGGTTGTAAATTGATGATGTGGCTTTGAATGGTGCATTTTGAACACAGAAAAACAAGGGAGTTCAAATAAGTTCAAAAAAATGAAATCCCTTTGTAACAGACGAGTTTCCGTATGAAACCATGATACTTCGAAAGAGATTGTCCGTTTTGTACATGAAGTGCATCCAGTTTTTGCCGTAGGCCTTTGTACTTTCTTGCACATGCTATGTGGGTGAAATGATGATACCATGCCAACTTGGAACCTTTTAAGAGTTCATTTCAAATGCTTTTCAATTTCATGGTCTTACAGCTCAAAATAATCAGTAAATGCATGAAAAATAACAAATGAAGTCAGAAAGGGTTGTAAATTGATGATGTGGCTTTGAATGGTGCATTTTGTACACAGAAAAACAAGGGAGTTCAAATAAGTTCAAAAAATGAAATCCCTTTGTAACAGACGAGTTTTCGTATGAAACCCTGATACTTCGAAAGAGATTGTCCGTTTTGTACACGAAGTGCATCCGGTTTTTGCCGTAAGCCTCTGTACTTTCTTGCACATGCTATGTGGGTGAAATGATGATACCATGCCAACTTGGAACCTTTTCAGAGTTCATTTCAAATGCTTTTCAATTTTATGGTCTTATAGCTCAAAATAATCAGTAAATGCATGAAAAATAACAAATGAAGTCAGAAAGGGTTGTAAATTGATGATGTGGCTTTGAATGGTGCATTTTGAACACAGAAAAACAAGGGAGTTCAAATAAGTTCAAAAAAATGAAATCCCTTGGTAACAGACGAGTTTCCGTATGAAACCCTGATACTTCGAAAGAGATTGTTCGTTTTGTACACGATGTGCATCCAGTTTTTGTCGTATGCCTATGTACTTTCTTGCACATGTTATGTGGGTGAAATGATGATACCATGCCAACTTGGACCTTTTCAGAGTTCATTTCAAATGCTTTTCAATTTCATGGTCTTATAGCTCAAAATAATCAGTAAATACATGAAGAATAACAAATGTAGTGAGAAAGGGTTGTAAATTGATGATGTGGCTTTGGATGGTGCATTTTGAACACAGAAAAACAAGGGAGTTCAAATAAGTTCAAAAAAAATGAAATCCCTTTGTAACAGACGAGTTTTCGTATGAAACCCTGATACTTCGAAAGAGATTGTCCGTTTTGTACACGAAGTGTATTCAGTTTTTGCCGTAACCCTCTCTAGTTTCTCGCACATGCTATGTGGGTGAAATGATGATACCATGCCAACTTGGAACCTTTTCAGAGTTCATTTCAAATGCTTTTCAACTTCATGGTCTTATAGCTCAAAATAATCAGTAAATGCATGAAAAATAACAAATGAAGTCAGAAAGGGTTGTAAATTGATGATGTGGCTTTGAATGGTGCATTTTGAACACAGAAAAACAAGGGAGTTCAAATAAGTTCAAAAAAATGAAATCCCTTTGTAACATCAGAGTTTCCGTATGAAACTCTGATACTTCGAAAGAGATTGTCCGTTTTGTACACGAAGTGCATCCGGTTTTTTCCGTAAGCCTCTGTACTTTCTTGCACATGCTATGTGGGTGAAATGATGATATCATGCCAACTTGGAACCTTTTCAGAGTTCATTTCAAATGCTTTTCAATTTTATGGTCTTATAGCTCAAAATAATCAGTAAATGCATGAAAAATAACAAATGAAGTCAGAAAGGGTTGTAAATTGATGATGTGGCTTTGAATGGTGCATTTTGAACACAGAAAAACAAGGGAGTTCAAATAAGTTCCAAAAAATGAAATCCCTTGGTAACAGACGAGTTTCCGTATGAAACCCTGATACTTCGAAAGAGATTGTTCGTTTTGTACACGAAGTGCATCCAGTTCTTGTCGTATGCCTATGTACTTTCTTGCACATGTTATGTGGGTGAAATGATGATACCATG
>NC_057798.1:761934882-761941627 GCF_018294505.1 Triticum aestivum | reverse complement strand
GGGCGGCGGCGGGGCCGCGGCCGGAGAAGCCGGCGGGGAGGGGGCGGGGAGGGGCGCCGGCGGCGCGGAGGAAGAGGCGGCGGAGGGGCCCGCGAAGGCGCCAGCGGAGTCGCCCATCGCCCAAGCCTTCCTCATCTAGTTTCTCTATTAACGCGGTTAGGCACGGTATGGCCATCGGCTATTTGTGCGAGCGATCGGTCCTCCAGACACCTTTGGCCATCCAACGAGTGTCACCTCATTCGTTCGAACATGTTCGGACATCCGAAATCCCACATCCGGCACCAAACTAGGGGGGTGGGGGGTTCCGGCGACATTTGAAGATTTTCTCCAAATGCAGCAGCAAATTCGACATCGAGGAACGTATGAGCAGCTTCATAATGATCTAATTGAGCATATGTGAGCGTTGCGAGGAGGAGGCATCTAGAACATGTGCATGAATAAGTTAGATTCAAATTTGAAATATATTTAGAACTTTATGTTGGGATTGCAATATCTATATTTGAATTATTGTTGCGGTGGATTATTTATCTTTGAATTGTCGAAGAATTGTGCTATTTATTATTGATTATTTCCAGTATTTCGGACATGGGAAAAAAATCGAGCTCTATGGTTGTATGGTCGGCTCCCTGTGCGCTGTCCATGGACACATTTCGCGAACATTTTGTGTTGTCCGTTTGGTGATCCGTGTTGGAGTAGCTAAGGTGCCGCACACCTGATGTACCTTTTTTCTATCAAATTTCTTTCAGTATGTGTTTGATTTCGCCGATTTGTTATGTAAGAATTTATTACGACTTGTTAGTTCCTGAAAAGTAGGTGTTTTTAATGGGTATAACAATTGCTTTTCTTAGGGGTGATAAAAACTTTATTCATCAAAATCCACATGAAGTGGGATACGGTTCTGGTTGTAAGGAACGCCAAACCACACGTGGCGACCAGGACCTCTACTAATAGAAAACTTTGCTAGACTATGTGCTTCATAATTAGTAGCACGACCCTCGAAAGTAAAGATACATTGAAAAGTGGCAGCTTTGAGTTTGATCTCGCTAATTATGGATCCATATCTCCCTCTTGCGCTTTGATCGATATCTGCCACAACCTGTTTACAATCCGAAGCAATAACAAAACTTCTGATATTGAAATCCTCCGCCAAGCACAATGCCTCGCGGCACGCCAAGGCTTCCAGTGACGCTGGATCTGTCACTCCCTCGATAACCAAAGCCGATGCCCCAAGATAGTTCCCTGCTCCATCTCTGCATACTGCAGCCGCCGATCCTCCTTTTCTAGCGCGGACACTGGCGTCGACATGTATTTTGCAATGTCCAGGAGGTGGCCTCTTTGGGCTCTTGCGTAGTTCACTTGTCGGAGCCCCACTCTGCCTTGGACGAATATTTCCATCATTGACAATGCAAAGTTCATCAATGAACCTGTTGATGAATATATGTGTCTGGTGGGGGCTTTGAAATATTTCCTCGTGAATGGCTTTGCGGCGGGCATGCCAGATTGACCACAACGTGATCGCCAGACGGACGAACTTGTCGTGCGGCAAGCTTTCCATCAAAGTAAACAACCAATTTTTTGCATTTGGCTCAGTGGTGGCTATGATTGTATGTGTCAGTTCCTCTTCTCCCAACGCCCAAACACTTCACGATGCAGTGCATTCCAGCAGTGAGTGTCTCCACGAGTCCTGAACCCCGCAAAAGCCACATCGGCTAGAATCTGTCATATGGCGGTGCGCCCTTATATCATTTGTCGGCAGCGATTGCTTGGATAATCTCCATAAGAACATTCTGACTTTGCCCAGGACTTTGGTATTCCACAATGATTTCCATGCCCCTTTTTCCGCCCCAGTGCTTGACGGGCCTGCCCTTCCCTCCAACCAAGCCTCTCTACGCTGCCTGGTTGCAATAAGCATTTTATACGCTGACTTCACTGAGAAAATACCATGTTTTTTGTAGTGCCACGCCCAAAAGTCATCCATATTCCGAGTACATAACGGAATACCCAGTATCGTCTCTGCATCCATTGGCATGAAAGTGGACTGCACCACTTGCATGTTCCACGCTGCCGTTGCAGGAGTTATAAGTTCAGAGACAAAAGTAGGGCGGTTTTGTGACAGACACCCATATGGTCGAAGCATTTCGTCTCTTGGCAGCCAATTGTGTGTCCATATGTTTGTTGTCACTCCATTCCCAATTCGTCTAATCAGCCGTTGTTTCAAAATATCCCTTCCCTCCAGAATTGCTCTCCATACTTGACTAGGTCGACCTCCCAGTTCAGCATCAAGAATGTCAGAGGATGGATAGTAGATGCTCTTCAGGATACGGGCACATAGTGTGTCGGGATTTTGCAGCAGTCGACACGCTTGTCTTGCCAACATGGCGAGGTTGAAAAGCTCAAAGTCTTTAAACGCCAAACCCCCCATGTCCTTAGGTTGCATCATAGATTTCCAGGAGACCCAATGTGGTTTCCGCTTTCCTTCCTTGCTACCCCACCAAAATTTCCGGATGAGCATGTTGAGATGTTCACACAACCCTCTAGGTAGCTTGAAACCATACATCGAAAAAACGGGCACTGCTTGAGCAACAGACTTAACTAGCACTTCCTTGCCTGCTGATGACATAGTGCTCTCTATCCACCCCTGAACCTTACTCCACAGACGGTCCTTGAGGTATTTAAAGGCACCATTCTTAGAGCTACCAACATCCGAGGGCGTCCCCAAATACTTCTCATTCAGAGTTTCGTTCGGGACATTGAGTGTTTCATTTATTTCCCCCATTACTGAGTCTGGCACTCCTTTGCTGAAGTATATTGAAGATTTTGAATAGTTAATACACTGCCCAGTTGCCTAACAATAAGTATCAAGAACTTGGTACACCTCGTTAGCCCCCACACCATTTGCCTTGAAAAACAGCAGGCTGTCATCTGCGAATAGGAGATGGTTCACCGGTGGCGCCGTAGGTGCCACCTGTATACCATGAAGATTGGATGACTCACTTTTAGATTTTAAGAGGCACAAAAGGCCCTCTGCTGCTAGCAAGAACAAGTATGGAGATATCGGGTCCCCCTGTCTGATTCCTCGTGAAGGAGTAAATTGGTGAAGCTTCTTCCCATTAAAGAGAATAGAGAATTCAACTGTTGTTACCGGGCCCATGACTATGTCAACCCACCGGTCAGTAAAACCCAGCTTTAGCATAATGGCCTTTAGATAAGCCCACTCAACCCTATCATACGCCTTCATCATATCCAGCTTGAGAGCATAGGATTGATTTTTCTTTGCTTTATTCCTTTTCATAAAATGCAAGCACTCATAAGCCGTGATTATGTTATCTGTGATTAACCTGCCTGGTATGAAGGTTGATTGTTCGTCTGAGATGATATCCGGCAGAACCAACTTTAATCTGTTGGAGATTACCTTTGAAGCAATTTTGTATAAAACATTGCATAGGCTAATTGGGCGAAACTGGGACAAAAGTGTTGGATTTTTTACCTTCGGAATAAGCACCAAAATTGTTTCATTAATGCACCTTGCCGATTTAGTTCCCTCCACAATCCTGAGAACCGCTCGAGTGACTTCATCAGCGCACACCTCCCAATGATGCTGAAAAAAATGTGCTGGATATACATCTGGTCCCGGAGCCTTGGTGGGGAACATTTGGAACAGAGCTGCCTTAACTTCATTCTGGCTATAGGGAGCATTAAGAAGATCATTCATCTCCTATGTTACTTTAGTTGGTACCGTCTCTAGGACCTGATCCATGTTATGAACTCCTTCCGATGTGTAAAGCTGCTGATAGAAAGAAGTGGCCATTTGTTCCATCTCCGGTATATTTTCTGTTAATTGACCATCTGGTTTTTGGAGTGTTTTGATCTGGTTCTTCCTTCTCCTCCGACTCGCTCTGAGGTGAAAAAAAATGTGTTTTTGTCTCCATGGATTAGCCACTCCACCCTTGCACGCTGGCGCCACAAGATTTCCTCTCTATGATATAGTTCAGTTAATCTATCGACAATTTTTATTTCTACATGTGTTAGCCCTATCCGGCTGGGATCCGACCGAATCTCTTGTAGATCTCGCTTTAGGCGCTGAATCTCTTGCCTGATGTTCCCGAAGTGGATCCTGTCCCAGTTTGTCAAATCATCCGAAAGCACAGACAGTTTGTCTTTTATCGCCTGGACTGATTCCCCCCAGCGTTGTTCCATGCATGTTGTAGCACAGGCGCTAGGCCCGAGTCCCTCTCCCAGGCCAACTCATATTTAAAACTCCGTGGGGCCCTGTTGCATGCATTTTCATGCACGTATCGGACGTAAAGCGGAGCATGGTCGCTTGTTGCTGCAGCTTTGTGCTCCAAAGTAGCCGAAGGGAACGCTAGTGTCCACGCCGGATTTGCAACTCCACGGTCTAGCCTCACCCTGGTATATGTTCCTCCTGCAACTTTTTTCTCGAAGGTCCAAGGGTTGCCCATATATCCAATGTCCGAGAGCCCACACGTATCCAAGGCGTCTCTAAATGCATCCATTTGGGCCTGACTTCTATTCCCCACTCAATCATGCTCATGAGCGTACAAAACCTCATTAAAATCACCCAGAACTAGCCAGGGCACATCATCTGCGCCTACGATACCCCTCATCATGTCCCAGGTCTTATATTGTTCGTTAACCTGTGCTTCTCCATATACAAAAGTCACCCTAGTTCGGACGTCAACTAGGTCAGTGATCAATGTATCAATGTGATACTGTGAATAACCAACAATCTCAAGATTTATTTCATCATTCCAAAATACTCCTAGGCCACCACTACGGCCAGAACTGCTTACAGCATAACTCTTATTGAATCCTAAAGAACAAGCCAAGTTTTCAACTCTCGTTCCCTCTATTTGAGTTTCAAGGATACAAGGTATAGAGGGGGCAAACTGCTTCGTCATCTCACGAAGCTCACGAACTGTCGCGGGATTGCCAGCACCACGATAGTTCCAGCATAGTAGACTCATTGCGCTTGGCACGGCCCCCTTGGAGGCCCGCCACACGCGCATCGGTTTTGTTTAGAGCTGTGTTCTTGCCATTAACTCTGTCATTACTTGAGGAGGTTACTTTGTTCCGCTTTGTCTCCTGTTTCGATGATGGGCTCAACGGATCCTCCAGGGGTGGGGGCATCAACAGAAGCTTGCTTGCACCATCTGCTATGGCCGGTTTCACAGCTGAAGTCTTCGGTTCCTGGGCCATAGCACTTCTCTTCCTATTCCCATCCACCTCCTCCATGTAGATGTCTGAATCAACCGAGGTGTTCTGCTGTTCTTGGCCGCGTCCTCTGCCTGTTCTGCCCTCTTGGCCCCTGCCTCGGCCACCTCTAGTGTTGTTGCCCCCTTGTCCTCGTCCCTCCCCTGGGCCTCTGCCTGGCCCTCTAAACCATGCTGCCCTCAAATCTTTGAACACTAGGGCCTTTGGGAGATGGACTCCATCACCACACTCCTTTAAAAGGTGTCCCAAATAGCCACAAACTGCGCACCAATCAGGTAGACACTCGTATTTGACTCGAAAGATAAGCCGCTGCACGGTGTCCTTCTTCTTTGTTACCAGAGAAACTGCATTTTTGAGGGGCTTTGTGTCATCAATTTTTACTCGTACCCGAACAAAATTACCCTCAAAGTCATGCGAACTTGGCTCAGCGTAGATGAACTCGCCGATGGTGGACGACAAGGCCTTGATCTTGGAAAAGTATCCTTCGGGGAAATCATGGATCTGAATCCAGATGTCAACTTTATTGAGCTCTATCGTCGACGGCTTAGTGAAGCCATCGTACGGCGCCAACACCACTGTCTTCCCTTTGTAAGCCCACGGTCCATCCTCCATCACGCGTTCCCAATCTCCCAGACAGCCGAATTGCATTGTGTACAGGTTCTCCTCGAGCGGCTTGATCTTAACTTCTTTTGCTAGGTCCCACGCCACCCTCATGTTCCTGTAGAACCAGAATTGGCTGTAGCTTTTCTCTGTATGAACCCTAGCAATGATCATCCATCGGGTAGCCTTTGCTGGCATCTCATCTTCTTCCACAACCACGTCCTCAAGTTCATCTTCTTTCAGCCCTAGCTCTTCCATCATCGCTTCTAGATCAGAGCCGGACGCACCGGTTCCCGATCCCGAAGAAGTTTCATCCATGATGCTCTTGCCCGAGAAAGTTGTCCGCGGGCGTGGGGTTCCCAAGCTGTCCTCCCGTCCTCGTCGTGAAAACAGCCAAGAGAGAGGAGGGAAGGGGAGGCTGGTGCTCTACGGTTGCGAGAGGCGAAGGATCGCCCCCGTGACCGAGAGGAGAGATAGCCCTCGCAAGATCTCCACGTCGATCGCCAAGGCGCCGCCGGGAGGAGCCGAAACCCTAACGAGAGGGGATTTTACAAGCAAGAGCTCTTGTTGTAGGGTATAACAATTGCTTATCAAGGGTTTTTTTAGCGGGCTATAAATGGGCCCGAATCTTGTACCTGCGGAGCTGGATGGGTGCCAGCTATGGGCCTGAGAGCACGCGGAAGTAGACAAGCGGCTGGCTGGCTGCTAGCCTCCTGTTGTGGATCAAACATTCTCGTACAGGATTTTTTTTTCTCCAAAAAAAAATAGCATTCTCATTCAGAGGGAAAATCAGGACGCGCCGACGGAACGTTATCTGCTCGCACTGGACACCCATCGTCGTCATCTTCCGACTCCCTCCGGCTCGCCTCGCCAGGAACCTCGTTAGCTATCATGCAGCAGCAGCAGCACATGG
>NC_057798.1:761919919-761934490 GCF_018294505.1 Triticum aestivum | reverse complement strand
CTGCAAGTACGTACGCGTGACTGACTCCGTGCACCACCGCGCACTGCAGCGAGGGCGGGAGCGGCGGCGTCGCGGACGGCAGTGAGGAGGAGATGCCAGGAAGAGAAGCAGCAGCAGCAGCAGAGCGGTGATGGCGGCGAGAAGAAGAAGAAGCAAGAGAAGGAGAAGAGGACGTTCCTGAGCCTGGAGGAGGCCGGGCTGGTGGAGATGTCCGGGCTCAGCACCCACGAGCGCTTCCTCTGCCGGCTCACCGTGAGTTGTTTGCACCTTGCAGCCATGTTTTACTTGGATTTTATTAGGAACACGGTTAACATGTGTTCATATGAATGATGATTCTTGGGAGGGATTCGTCAGATCTCGTCGCTGAACCTGCTGCGGGTGATCTCGGAGCAGGAGGGGGTGGCGATGGAGGAGCTCAACGCCGGGCGGGTGTGCGACTGGTTCCTCAAGGACAAGCTCAAGCGGGAGCAGAACCTCGACACCGCCGTCCTGCAGTGGGACGACCCGCCGCCCATCTGACCCCGCCGCCTTTGGGTGTCTGCTGCCCTTTTCTTTCCTGTCAGTTCCGTCGTCGACAGATATCTCCCTCTCCCACAGCAGAAAATACTAGGAGTAGTACGAACGAAGGACCGATCGAGGATGCATGGACGCTGGGCAGACCAGGGGAGGAGAGGACAGATCGTTCAGAGTTGAGACAACTATACATGATAGATGATGCTTCATTGCCTTCCATATACTACTTTGTTGCTAAAACGGATGTATCGAGCACTGAAATACGTCCGTCTAAACAGGGACTAATTGTTGTCCCGTGTTACCCATGAACCCTAGAACGTTTTTTTATCGATCCAGCAGCATAGTTTTTCTCTTGAAAAGGATTCCGTTGGAAAATTCTGTTACAAGAAGTGAGCGTGACAAAAGTGCTATGTATACACACGCAGGCAGTGGCAGAACAGAATCAGCCAGCCTGAGAACGCCCGCACGCTCGTTTCGTCGAACACCTCTGCCGCCGCTCCTCACACCGCGAGATGCGAAGGTTCTGCAGCGTCCCGCGCGGCCGGCGGCCGGCGGCCCCCCGCGGCGGCGGCCACCCGCCGCCGGAGTGGATCGAGCCGTACACGGACCTCGCCGACCCGAGCCCGTACACGGCCGCCTCGGCGGCCCCGCCCACCCCGTCGCCGTGGCTGCCGCGCGTGGTCTCCCTGGTCCTCCGCGCGCCGCCGGCCACGCTCGCAGCCGACCTGCGCGCCTTCTGCCGCACCTTCCTCCTGCGCCTCTCCCCGGCCTTCGTCGCCGCCGCGCTGCGCTCCCCACAGCTCCTGCCCCACCCGCTCCCGTCGCTCCGCTTCTTCCGCGCCCTGCCCAACGGCACCGACGACCTCGCCGCCCACCCGCAGCACCTCCTCGGCTGCTACGTCTCGTTGCTGCACTCCTTCGCGCACGCCCGGGAGGCCACCCCCGACGCCGCCGGCCACGCGCGGCGGCTCGTCGCCAAGCTGCACGCCCGCGGGGACGGCCTGCTGCGGCACCTCACGCCGCCGTCGGCCGCGTCGCTCGTCCGCAGCCTCGCGGCCCTCGGCCTCGCCGACGAGCTGCTGTGGGCTTGGAACGGCATGCGCCTCGCCGGCGTCGAGCCGTCCAGGGTCACCTACAACTGCCTCCTCGACGGCCTCGTCAACGCGGGCCTCCTTGACACCGCCGTCAGCGTGTTCGACGCAATGTCCACTGAAGACCCGGTTCGCCCTGACGTGGTCTCCTACAACATTCTCATCAAGGGGTACTGCCGCGCCGGGAGGGTGCAGGATGCGATGGCTCGGCTCGATCACATGAGGGAATGGGCGGAGCTCTCGCCCGACAAGATAACATACCTTACACTGATGCAGTGCCATTACAGCGAGGGCACGTTTTCACAGTGCGTAGCGTTGTTCCAGGAAATGGAAGAGAGGGGAATGGGGAAGGACATTCCGCAGCATGCATATGTGCTGGTGATCGGCGCGCTCTGCAAGGACGGGAAGCCGTTTGAGGGAATGGCCGTGTTCGAGAGAATGCTCAAGCGTGGTTGCCCAGCCAAAGCAGCAATGTACACTTCGCTCATTGATTCAATGGGCAAATTTGGTAGGGAAACCGAGGCAATGTCACTCTTTGAGAGGATGAAGACCAGCGGGCTTGAGCTCGACGCGGTTACATATGGAGTGATTGTTAACTGCTTGTGCCGGTTTGGGAAGCTGGATGAGGCCATTTCATGTTTCAGGAGTTGTGAGGAGAAAGGTATTGCAGTGAACCCTATCTTCTATACAAGCCTGATTGATGGCTTTGGGAAAGCTGGAATGGTCGACCAAGCACAGGAGCTCTTCGAGGAGATGAAAGTTAAAGGTTTTGTGCCGGACTCATACTGTTACAACGTGCTGATAGATGGGTTGGCTAAAGCAGGAAGGACAGATGATGCTTGCGCCTTGTACAAGAGGATGGAAGATGATGGCTGTGATCAGACTGTTTACACGTATACCATACTGATCGATGGTTTGTTCAAGGAACACAAGAATGAGGAGGCGCTGAAGTTGTGGGATGCGATGATCGACAAGGGGATAACTCCCACAGCTGCAGCTTTCAGGGCCCTTGCCAACGGGCTATGTCTTTCTGGCAAATACAGCCGAGCATGCAGGATATTGGATGAACTGGCTCCAATGGGTGTGATTCCTGAGACGGCACACGAGGACATGATCAATGCTCTGTGCAGGGCCGGCAGATTCAAGCAGGCCTGCAAATTGGCAGATGGCATCGTAGGAAAGGGCCGTGAGATACCCGGCAGGGTTCGAACAATGATGATCAACGCACTCAGGAAAGCGGGGAATACTGATCTAGCGGTCAAGCTGGTGCATAGTAAGATAGGCATTGGGTATGAAAGATCTGGCAGCATCAAGAGAAGAGTGAAGTTTCAGACGCTGTTTGCCTGAGCCGCTGATGTTTGTTCTCACTTCTCAGTGGTGCAAAGACATGAAGAGGTGCCAAAGATTTACTGGAAGTGCGAAGACATGCCATAGGCTACACCGAGTCATCGCATCATGCTCTAGACCATGTTCTGAAAAGGCTCCACACCAACAGGAGGAATTTTGACACTGTTCTGGAGCCAAAAAAACTTAAAGCTCTTCCTGTTTTGAGCAATCAAAGGGAAACAAAAATTGCTTGGCACATGAGTCTCGCAGACGAGAGATCTTGTGTGCTACTAGATTCCAGGAAATGTGGGCCGCCCATTGTTGTTCAAGGGACAGGATCAAAACATAAGTCCCAGACTACTAAATCAAGCGGTCAGGGTGTTGCTGGAAAAATGGGCAGTTGCAGAGGCTGCAACTTATCTGGCTAAACTTGATGCAAAACAGCTGTCACTTGATGTTTCAACGATTTTGTTAATTTTGTCTCTCTTCTCATGGAAAGGGAAATTAAGGGAGCACATAAAATTGCTTCCGGTAAAATACCAGCGTTCTGAGAACTTCGGCTGACAATTGATACAGTATACTTGAAACTTCGTACTGAAAAACAAGGTGGTATTCACTCATAGCTGACACAACAATATTGCCCCCACCCGTCTTTATTGAAAATGCAGATAATTCATCCCTTCTGTTGTTGCTGCTGTTTGATGATGCCACGTTCAAAATTAAAATAACAAGCCTAAGGCCTGGGGGTCATATGAGTTTCAGAAGGCGTAACTCTGATCTACAAAGTTTGGATGTGTTACACATCACATATTCAGGCCTATTCAGAGTATCCAAGTTTGTGGCTAAGTACTTGACGTTTATGCATTTATGCAACAAGAACGCGTGACCAAGGAGTGCGACACAAACCAGATATAAAATAGTTTGTTTAATAACTATTGAGATGGTTGATGCACTGCATCCTCTCTCTGTCGATGATAGTTACTGTGATGTTGACTCTTAAAACTTCAACTAACCTATGATCTCTGTCTCTCTCTTCATAATGTTACAGGAAACTAGGATTGCTCTTAGTTAAATGCTTGCATTTTGAAAATTTAGCAACCATTGCAAGAAAAAATAATGAAATCCTGGTTACTTTCGGTAACGACTCTTTCAACAGTAGCTCTAATTTTGTAGAAGTGTAATTGTGTTGTATTCATGGGCTGCGGACTGGTAACAGAATTGAACTGTGTTCTCATCTAAAATATCTAGTTGCCTGCGCTAGTGCACTAAAGTTGGTAATCTGATTTTACTTCAGGGCTATTAAGCACGTTTTGTGCTTCTCCCAGGAACTGCCGACTGTAAAATTACATTGCAGATACCTCGATCTCTCCGGTAAGAAATATTTACCTTAATTCATTGTCTATGCTTTTTTTTTTCTGCTCCAGCTAGAGCTATCACCGGGAAGATGAACAGAGCGTGAAGGATCGGTGTTGGGATTCTCATCCCAGAAACATTTGCCATGGTGCAATAGCAGAGAACAATCTCGCATCTTCAACAAAAGCTATGCCAATATGTTCATCTATTCATGCAGAGTAATACAAGATGTTAATATGTTTCTCTCCTATTTCAGTTTACAAGATGCCAACATCCCAAGGCTCGCCGACGTCCGCCGCGGTTGATCCAGCAGGCGCCGGCCGCTCCTCTGGTGGCTGCCACGCGGTGCCGACGTGGGCGACTCGGCTTCTAATTAACACCGTGGGCAACAGAGGCAGCATGCTGGGCGCGTAGTCCGGCTACGCGGCGCCACTGGAAGGAAGCGGCGGTGCGTGAGTGTGATACGGCGGCGCCCACGACCTCGCGCCGGACTGCAGCACCAGGGCGGCGGAGACGGCCTGGTGGGCGTGTAATCCGGAGAAGAAGCGTGCGGAGGAGGAGACGACCAAGTGTAGTAAGGTGATGCAGCAGCGTGCTCTGACGGCGTGTACTCTGGGCCTGGGGACGCGGGTCGCGGCGAAGGCGTCTTCGCCGGGGAAGCGAACCGAGCAGCAGGGTCCGACCAAGCGTAATCCGGCGACGGTGGAGGGCACGAGGGAGTGTAGTCTGGCGATGGCGGAGGGCCCGAGGCAGCGTAATCCGGCGACGGCGGAGGAGCCGAGGGAGTGCAGTCCTTGGAGCTCGCGAGCGGCGGAGGGCCCGACGGTGTGTCATCATCCGGCGACGGGGGAGGGGCCGGCGGAGTGTAATCCGGCGACGGCGGAGGGGCCGGCGGCGTGTAGTCCTGAGATGCGTGCTCCTCGCAGTCCACGCCGAAGCCCGGGAAGAAGGGCCCCCCTCCCAGCATGATGCCGCACTGGGACGGCGGCGGCGAGCAGAACCGGGACGCGAGCGCCATCGCCGGCGGCCGTCGGGAACTTGGGCGCGCGCGTAGGTACGTACGTACGCACGATGTGTCGGGGCGTGGAAGTGGGGAGAGGCGGAGGAGGAAAATCGTTGAGGGCGATGTGGCGGGGTCTGTAATCGTTGATTGCGCTCACGCGCTCCGAGTTCGTCCGGAGCTTCCATGGCGGCAACGAATGAGACAAGCAACCGACGCTTCCATGCATTGCATTCCCTAGCGCACCCGTTTGTGCTGGTGGGTCGTCGCTTTTATTTGTCGAGCAGCTCAAGAGAAGCATATTGTTGTTGCTAAATCAACGCGCACCTAGCTGTACGCGCTTGTGAACTTTTGGCGCCGGCTCATGCGACAAGCTCGTACATCCGGCGTTTGTCCACGGGCAGTAAAAAACACATCGCTCACGCTCTAAGACAATCTTTTTAAGGCCGCTGCTACCAATCCACCGGCTGATAAGCGCCTTGCCAGCCACCCGATTGACTTGATCATAACCGTTAGATGGAGGCGCCAAGTCATTCATTTCCTTTGACGCCTCACAGCCGCGCGCGCGTTCGCATTCTTCTCTCTTTTTGAGGGGCGCGTTCGCATTCTTGCAGCGTTGTGCTCACGACAGCGTCGCAGCGGCTGCATTGAGATGTGACGACTTTCAGCCACGCGCGTCCACAGCTTGCAGTGGCATGGTAGCAAAAGTGGGGTATTCTAGCAAGTGCATAGCAGCAGCATGCAACTTTGAGGCCAAATGGCATCCACCATTGCAGCAACACGAGCTGCTGTGAAGAGAAGTGCCAGAGTGGCTGGTGTGTACGGGGGCTGAAGCAATCTAGGCCGAGACGACGATACTGCAACGGTGGTCTGACTACCGCGCGTGCGTCAGTTGATGGCGGACTATGCAACATCGACCCGGCTGCTTCGACGGTGGGGCGATGCAACAAGGCATGTTGGGACGACATGCTTCGATGGCGTGGCAGTGTGCTTCGAACAATCGTTCTGTGCGTCGACTGCCACGGCGATGCTTCGACGGCAGGTTGGCTGGTTCGATGGCACTGCGACTGGGACACCCACCTGACTGCTTTGATGTTGCTGCGACGGCGTGTTGTGACAGCTTGCTGAGATGGCAACCCAGCTGCTTCGAAGATACCATGACAACGTGCTTCGATGGTCACAGTGATGCTACGACGACGTGCTTCGGACTGTGGTGGTGATTTTCCGACATCGTGCTTCGATGACCAGAACCATGCTGCGACGGTGTGCTTGACTGCCACGGCGGTGCTGTGACGGCGGCATGGCTGCTTTGATGGCGTGCTTCGGTGACCGCAACCATGCGGCGCCGGTGTGCTTGACTGTCACGGCGGTGCTGTGATGGCGGCATGGCTGCTTCGACGACGGCGTGCTTCGATGACCGCAACCATGCGGCGACGATGGCCAAGCTGCTCCCGTGATGCTGCGATGCATGCTTCGATGGCGGCCAGGCTGTGATGGCATGCTTTGACGGCGGCGGCGTCAACGACGCCACTCCAAGCATTGCTGGGTGTTAATGCATGTGTGCTACTACGGGTAAATTAGCTTGCAGCGGCTACGCCTGACCGGTGCTATGGAAAAGAAATGGAGCAACGAATGTGTGCTAGCCAAATTCATGTGTAGCTACGAAGCAAACAGCATTGCGTGTGAAGTTGGCGTGGAAAAGGAATCGTTAAAGAAACAGAATAGTCACGCGGAGTCCGGGACCATTCAGCTTCAGGGCGTGGGTAGCGCAATTACAGATCTCGATTGGAGGACACCGAGCCGCTCTGCGCCACACGATCATATGGGATCGGATGGCCCCGACCGCGGCTTACGGAAGAAATCATCCGAGTGATTTCAAGCGTTTTCCTTTTTTTTTAAACACAATGCAACAGCTCTGTCGACTTAAATAAAGAAAAATATTGCACGGTTAATTACAAAAAATCACAAAAGCCGATACAAACATGGCTAAACCTACTCGAGCAAAGACTCCTCCACATGGCCACACCCTCTCTCACCACAAGGCGAAGCCCACCAAAAAACAGACACAATAGGGCCACACCTCAAGATGGCAACTGGCCTCGAAACCCACGTCCCCGTGGGTTTTTACCCTATTAGGGGACGTGGATGGGCATCTTTTTATCCTCGGGGGGCTGTTGTTGGGCACATTATACAATCCGACACGTTTCGTGGATTTACACTCGTTTCGATAATCCCCGAACCCGGAACCGGTTAATACCTGCGAAATTACATTTTTTGCTGCAATGTTTATCATATTATCATAAAGTTTATCATTATCTTGCTGCAATGTTTCGTAAGATGTTTATTACTACTTATTTGATTCTCATATATGTTGACAATGAACAAGGACAAAGCTTTTGGAGTTGTCTTCAAGACATTCAAGACGGAATGCAGGCGAAGTACAAGTACTTGCAAATTTCATATACCAATCTGCATACTTTTTTTCATGTTTAACTTTAGCTTGAGCGGATTTTGATCTTCCCTAGGACCTGTGTCGGTGGGGAACGACACCTATGGGATCACAAGAATCCCTACTACGGTTGGGGGGCGCTGGGTCGTGAGGAGAGCGGGATCAGCAGTCAGTACGAGCACGCGGGTCGTTTACCCAGGTTCGGGCCGCAAGGATGCGTAATACCCTAGTCCTGCTTTGATGTGTGTATTTGTGTTCTTGGAGTTCTTGAGCTAGTTACAATGAGCGTAACTTGTCCCAAGGTCTGAATCCTTCTCCTGGATGCCTTGGGCCTTCTTTTATAGGCAAGGGATCGCCACAGTGGCACACAGGAGGTGGCATCGGGGTACTGTGGTTAAGCTTATCGCTAGCTATTACGGGACAAGACGCATTTAATGCGCCTCTGATGTGTCCCATTCACTTTATTGCCGCTTCGCCCTGCCTTGGCACGCGCCTGGGCCAGTGAGGCGGTCAGCGCCATGTAGGCAGGCAGGCTGCTGAGGTGGCACGGTGGTAGGGCCTTCACGAAGATTTGCATGCCACCACGTAGGCATGTGCTGAGTTGGCCGAGAAGCCTCATGCCGACACGTAGGCGCCTGCCCAGCTGGTGGGCTGGCAGCTGCACGGGAGTGGTGGTAGAAGCTTGGCAGGTGCGTGTTGGGGAACGTAGTAATTTCAAAAAAAAAAATCCTACGCACACGCAAGATCATGGTGATGGCATAGCAACGAGAGGGGAGAGTGTTGTCCACGTACCCTCGTAGACCGTAAGCGGAAGCGTTAGCACAACGCGGTTGATGTAGTCGTACATCTTCACGATCCGACCGATCCAAGCACCGAACGTACGGCACCTCCGAGTTCAGCACACGTTCAGCTCGATGACGATCTCCGGCCTCCGATCCAGCAAAGCTCCAGAGATGAGTTCCGTCAGCACGACGGCGTGGTGACGATGATGATGTTCTACCGGCGCAGGGCTTCGCCTAAACTCCGCGACGATATGACCGAGGTGGAATATGGTGGAGGGGGGCACCGCACACGGCTAAGGAACGATCCGTAGATCAACTTGTGTTGTTGTGCCTAGAGGTGCCCCCTGCCCCCGTATATAAAGGAGGGAGGGGGGAGGTGCGGCCAGCCAGGAGGGGCGCGCCAGGAGGAGTCCTCCTCCCACCGGGAGTAGGACTCCCCCCTTCCTTGTTGGAGTAGGAGAGAAGGAAAGAGGGGGAGAGGGGGAAGGAAAAGGGGGCTGCACCCCTTGTCCAATTCGGACCAGAGGGGGGCTGCGCACCTCCTTCCTTTCGGCCTCTCTACTCTATTCCCGTATGGCCCAATAAGGCCCATATACTCCCCGGCGAATTCCCGTAACTCTCCGGTACTCCGAAAAATACCCGAATCACTCGGAACCTTTCCGAAGTCCGAATATAGTCGTCCAATATATCGATCTTTACGTCTCGACCATTTCGAGACTCCTCGTCGTGTCCCCAATCTCATCCGGGACTCCGAACTCCTTCGGCACATCAAAACTCATAAACTCATAATATAACTGTCATCGAAACCTTAAGCGTGCGGACCCTACGGGTTCGAGAACTATGTAGACATGATCTAGAACTATTCTCGGTCAATAACCAATAGCGGAACCTGGATGCCCATATTGGCTCCTACATATTCTACGAAGATCTTTATCGGTCAAACCGCATAACAACATACGTTGTTCCCTTTGTCATCGGTATGTTACCTGCCCGAGATTTGATCGTCGGTATCCAATACCTAGTTCAATCTCGTTACCGGCAAGTCTCTTTACTCGTTACGTAATGCATCATCCCGTAACCAACTCATTGGTCACATTGCTTGCAAGGCTTATAGTGATGTGCATTACCGAGAGGGCCCAGAGATACCTCTCCGACAATCGGAGTGACAAAACCTAATCTCGAAATATGCCAACTCAACATGTACCTTCGGAGACACATGTAGTACTCCTTTATAATCACCCAGTTACGTTGTGACGTTTGGTAGTACCCAAAGTGTTCCTCCGGTAAACGGGAGTTGTATAATCTCATAGTTACAGGAACATGTATAAGTCATGAAGAAAGCAATAGCAACATACTAAACGATCAAGTGCTAGGCTAACAGAATGGGTCATGTCAATCACATTATTCTCCTAATGATGTGATCCCATTAATCAAATGACAACACATGTCTATGGTTAGGAAACATAACCATCTTTGATTAATGAGCTAGTCAAGTAGAGGCATACTAGTGACTATATGTTTGTCTATGTATTCACACATGTATCATGTTTCCAGTTAATACAATTCTAGCATGAATAATAAACATTTATCATGAAATAAGGAAATAAATAATAACTTTATTATTGCCTCTAGGGCATATTTCCTTCAGTGCGGGCCTGGCTGTGGCCTCGCGGACGTCCTCAGCAAGGGCCTTGCCGGGGCCCCGACAAGGGCCTTGCCGTGGTGTTGTGGTCGTCGCCGGCAAGGATCCTGCCGGGGGTCTTGTGGGTTTCCTCGGCAAGGATCTCGCGAAGGTTCGTCGTCTTCTAATCCTCTTCTGATTTGGAGTGTTTCTTGTCTTCACAAAGATCTGCATGACATCATGGAGGCGCCTCCCGAGCCCAGGTCCCAACGTGGTCGGCCGTGTTAGAAAAACTGGGGCTCAAGGGTGGCGCGCCCGCTGGCGTCGGGTAAGCTGCCCCAACAAGGTCCTTGCCGGGGCCGCGGGGGTCGCCCCGGCAAGGGTCTTGTCGGGGGAGTCCACCTCGCCCTCTTGCTTTTTGCGTCTCCGTCTTGGCGTTGCTTTGGTCATCTTGCGGCTTTGATTCTCTGACTCTGCCCTGCTTGAGTTTTGGCCGCAAGTGCGGCTCTGACTGCCTGTGCACAAGTAAGGGGTACAAAGGAGCGCCCCCACTTTTTTACACCGATAGGAGCCCCCGGGCCTGGGCCATACATAAGCGCAACGTGTTGTTGGGCCAGGCCCAAGAACGGTGCGCGGGCAGGCAGGGCCACTTTTACCGCGGTAACTTTCCGTTCGCTTCGCTTCTCAACGACCTACGTTGAATGCATGACGTGGGGGTCGCATGCGCGGGTGATCGAAGCATGCTTGCGTCATCCTGCGGTGAATAGTAAAGAGGCGGCTCGCGTGTCCTTTCGAGACTGTAGGGCCACTGCTCATTTACTGTCCTTACCTGGGAATCGTCGCTCCACGCGTCCCATTATGCCCGTCTCTCGAGCCACATACGCCGCATGCATGACGCAGGGCGAATGACAGGTGCGCAGAATACGGGAAGACGTGCGCGCGCGGGTCGATTCTCACGCGCCTTCAATTGGGCGGGGAGGGTGGTCGATGGCCTCGCCCGCTGTCACCTTAATGAGCTGGATTGGCTGGAAGGGGCGGCCGAGCCCTGACCCCATCTCTTTATAAGGAGGGGAGTGGGAGGGACGGCGCCTCTCAGTCTTTTGCCATCCGCCTCTCCCCATCCCCGCTCCTTCCTCCCTTCTGTCATGGCGAGAGGGCGCGCTGATGCTTCATTGGTGGCGGTGAGGGTCTCTGCTAGAAAACATGTCGCTCCTCCCCAAGAGATCGTGGCGGCGGAGCCAGCCGTTAGAGGAAGGGGGAGGGGGCGAGATCGAGGCTGCTGCGGTGCTCGGGGAAGAGGAGGATGGGGCGGCGCGTCAGCCTCGCCTCCGCCAGCGGTCCCTCCCCCGGTGGAGGGCCACGTCGGGGAAAACCCCTACGAGTTCTTCATCAGGCTGCACCGGCTGGCGCGCCGTTGCCTTCGTATCCCGACCCCATTTGCTTGGGAGATGGAGCTGGACCCGCCGCAGGCGCTGAGGCTGCACATGAGGGGTTGTGGGAACAGCGGCACATGGGCCAACGTCGACTTCTCAGCCCCTCACGTCATGTACCTTCGCCGTGGATGGAAGACCTTCGCTCGCATCCACAGCCTGACGGAGGGGCTTATTCTCTATTTCAAATTAATGGAGAATGGCCTCCTCCCCATCAAGGTCTTTGGACACTTAGGGACTCTCCTAAGGTGCTGCATGGAGAGCTCCTCTGATGACGAAGACTCTTCCTCGAGCGGGAGTGACGAGGAAAACAGCGACGGCGACGACGAGGGTAGCGGGCGGTAGGATGACGGGTCCAACTAGGCGTCGGGCGCGCCGTTCCTGGGCGACACCGGCGACCCCATCATCCGTGTCGCCAGCTCCTTAAACTTCTTGGGGTCGCCTCCTTGGGCGGCTGACGTGGGAAGGTCGGAGAAGGTGAAGAAGGCGGGTGGTAGGCCGTCAAGTCGGAGTACGATGGCACCGACGCCTTCGTAGCGTATTGATGGACCGCTACCTCATCTTCCAGCTCTTCCTTCGGCACCACCACCACCAGCCCTGTCCTAGGCGGCTGCCGACATGTTCTCTTGGTGTCTTCTGCTGCTTGTACCTCGCCTAGGCGCTCCTTCTGCCCTTTTGCCTTCTTGTTTCATTTCCTGAGGAGAGGGACAAGAAAGGGATTACGGGCACCTTATCTTTTTTCAGTTTGTAAGCCTACGGGCCTTAGTTAGGTTTAAAACTTGTAACCTCCCTGTTTATGTTTACATTCCGTACGAACTGTACCTGTATGGAACGTATTAATGAGAAGAAGGTGCTTGTCGGGTCTTGCGTGCGTGAGCAAAGCCCATACCAAGGAACATATCCTTGTTGTTTTCAACATAAACACCGTTGCCGGGCAGCAGGCCTTGCCGCTCCCCTACTTTGTTTGACCATACCCACACCTTCGGCGGAGGCAGGGGCCAAGTAGGGGTGTGCCCGACGCTTGCTTCCTTGCCACCGTGGCTACAACCAAATCCTGAACCGAGAAGAATTTCTCGGGCGACAGGAATGAAGGGAGCACGGCAGCCTTTGAACAAAACAAGGTTCCGCACGTTCCAAGCTTCATACGGAAATGCATAACAGGGGATGGGAAAACTTATCTAGATCTGCAGCCCCCGGCAACCCTAGCTTGCCATGGGTGGACCTTCGTGTCTTCAGCCCCCGGTAAGCTTGGCTTGCCGGGTCTGGAGCGCTGGTTTGTTCTCTTCCTTCCACTCGGCTTGGCGGAAACATTTATGTACCCTACGAACCAAAGATGATGGATAGGAACAAAGAGACGCAAACTCGAGCTCTATGCTAGGGGTTAGTCACCACTAAGAACTATCAACCCTAACCGAGGGAGAGACTCAATCTAGCATGCATGCCATAACTTAGGGCGCCAGCGCTTCGTTGATTTATGCTCAGGGTCTGCGCCTGGCTTTGTACAGAGGGTTACATGCCTTGCCGGCAAGGCTTGTACAAAAGGTGGCTTGCCGAGGGGCCCGGCAGCTGTGCCTTATGGGTAAAACTTGCGAAGATGCTCGATGTTCCAGGAGTTGCTCACTGGAATGGCATCTTCGGTCTCCAGGCGGACTGCGCCAGGCCTGGTGACTCGTGTTACCCGATAAGGGCCTTCCCACTTTGGCATCAACTTGTTGGAATTCTTGGCCGACTGAACGCGCCGAAGAACAAGGTCGCCTTCCTCAAAGCTTCGGGATGAACCTTGCGGCTATGGTAGCGGCGCAAGGCTTGCTGGTAGCATGCTGCTCTCACAGCCGCCCGAAGACGATCTTCCTCGAGGAGCGTCGTGTCATCTTGCCGCAATCGCTCTTGCTCAAACTCGTCATAAGCGAGCACCCGAGGTGACCCGTATATGAGTTCTGTGGGGAGAACTGCTTCTACCCCGTAAACCAGGGCAAAGGGTGTCTGGTCGGTGACTTGATTTGGCATCGTTCTGATCGACCAAAGAACCACCGACAATTCATCAATCCTGCGCCTTCCGCTCTTGTGCAGCCTGTCCAAGGTCTTCGTCCTCAGGCCACGTAGTACCTCAGCATTTTCCCTCTCTGCTTGGCCATTGCTCCGTGGGTGTGCCACAGAGGCAAAACAGACCTTGCTGCCGAGGTCTTCAATATATTGCATGAAGGTGTGGCTTGTGAACTGTGTGTCGTTGTCAGTGATGATCCTGTTTGGCACACCAAAGCGGCAAACTAGCCCCTTGAAGAATTTGACAGCTGACTGTGCGGTCACCTTCCTCACTGCTTCCACCTCCGGCTGCTTTGTGAACTTGTCGATTGCAACATACAAGTACTCAAAGCCCCCGACGGCGCGGGGAAAAGGGCTAGTATGTCGAGCCCCTAGACCGAGAATGGCCAGGAGAGAGGGATTGTCTGCAAGGCTTGAGCTGGCTGATGAAGCTTCTTCGAATGGAACTGGCATGCTTAACACACTACAAAAAAGACACATCCATGACATTTTGGGCCGAATGATTTTTTTTCCTGTCATACTTATGACACTTCTATGACGATAATTGTGACAAAACCCGGTATCATCATAGATGTGGTGGGCTCCTACTTCTATGGCAAAAAATCATGACAGAAAATGGGCTTTTCGTCCTGGGCAGGTTGGAGACGCAACTGCATGAAATTCTTTGGGCCATCCATGACGGCAAAAAACCGCGGTAGAAGCGAGGGCGAGGAAATTTTTGGCGAGTTCGCGGTTACGTTGGGAGGTCGGGGGCCGAGCGATGCGCGTTTCTCTCGTACACGTACACGCGTGTGTGCGAGGCGTTGGCTCTAAGTGAACCCGAGCGAGGCATTGGGCTCTAACTGAACCCGAGCGATTGCACTGCAGGCTATGCGTTACTGAACCCGAGCGATCGATCGATGGCTGTTAACTGAACCCGGACGAGCGATTCCTTCGCTACTGCTACTAACTGAAGCCGATCGA
>NC_057798.1:761897636-761919559 GCF_018294505.1 Triticum aestivum | reverse complement strand
GGGTGGATGAACAGGACCCCGTGGCGTTGCCTCTGGATGAACATGACTCCGATTGATCGAGCCGGTTGGGGCTGGATGAACAGGACCGCGTGGACGACTGGATGAACAGGACGACCCCATGGAGGGCTGGATGAACAGTAGCCCGTGGAGGGGTGGATGAACAGTAGCCCATGGAGGGGTGGATGAACAGTAGCCTGTGGAGGGGTGGTTGAACAGTAGCCGATGGAGTAGCGCACGGTGGAGGCTGGATGAACATGAGCCCGTGTGTAAGAACATGCGGTGCCCCCATGTTTGGTTTTGGCAATTGATGACAATCTCTATGGACTAATGGGTGCCTTGAGTTATATTTGAAGGGTTTGTCCATAGGCTTTTCTTGGAGTCCATTTGTTGGTTTCAAGGAGAGTTTGTGATGACCAAGTTGCTATTAAGGAATTATCCAAAGATTGGTCTTATGAGTGTTGAGCTTATTGCAAGCATGTCTTGAAGAAGAAGATTGTGTGATCATTCATGTTTACCTTCAAGACATCATCCAAATGAAGAGAGTTGGAAAGATTCAAGGTTGATCAAGACTAAGTCAAAGAATGAATCAAGTTGATCAACACACAAAGCATAGAAGATGTACCGAGAGGGATCAAGCGATCCCATGGTATGGTAAGCATGGTCAATTACGCTTTGTGTACTAACCCATGGTCTTCGTGAGAGTTCTTTGTGGGGTTAGGTTGCGATGTGCAAGCTCAAGTTGAATCATCACGAAGAGATCATATGCTTGAAGCTTGCCGTCCATTGTGGCGACAATGGACTTGTGAAGATGTGCAGAAGAGTGGCTCACCCATAGTGGAGTATGGGGGAGCAATCAACTAGTCTTCTTCGAGCCAATGCAATCAAGAAAGTTGGTCCAACTTGAGGGAGTCAAGATCGTCATCATCTAGCTCAAGTGGACCATGTGCAAGGCAAAGGTTTGCCCTTGATAGGTTTTCTATTTTACCGGTCTCATGGTAGTTGTGGGAGACCAGGTTATAGGATCATTCGCCGTACTATCAAGGGGGGCTCTCGATGAGTTGCTTGATCGTATCATTCATAGAGAGCTCAAACCATTGCATCCTTGCATCATCTTTATTGGTTCTTGTTTGGTTCTTCTCCTTGTGAGATTTGGAGCTTTTGATCATGTTCATGACAAGCTCGAGTTCATCGAAAACGGAGTTCACATGCATCTTCTATGATGTTTTCGATGTTGGAGGGTTTGCCGGTTCTTCTCGGTTGGAGGGTTCACATGCATCCAACAAGTTTGAGTTTGCTCAATTCGGAGCTCATTTGCAGAATTTATGGCAATTCTGGTTTCCTTGGAGTATTCTTTGTTTTAGCGGTAGTGGCTTAAGGCTGGCACCAGCGGTAGTACCGCGGTCCACAGCGGTAGTACCACCGAAGCTCCCCAGCGGTAGTACTACTCTCAGAGCGGTAGTACCGCTCCAAGCGGTAGTACCGCTCTCCAAACGGTAGTATCGCTTGGGGTTTTCGACCGTAGTACCGCTGTGCGTCTGGGCTACTTCCACCTTGATTCTCGAATGAAGTTTTTCGTGTCGGGTTTTGCGGCACTAAGGGCGGCAGTAGGAGCGGTAGTACCGCCCTAAGCTGTAGTACCGCTCTTCCCTAGCGGTAGTACCGCCCTGGGGTCAGGGCCCTGGCAGCGCGGCAGTACCGCTGGGTTAAGCGGTAGTACCGCCCGGAGCGGTAGTACCGCCCTTCCCTAGCGGTAGTACCTCTCTGTGCGGGGCTGGTGAGTGGGATAACGGTTGGGTTTTCCCACACCTATAAAAGGGGGTCTTCTTCCCCAATGAACCTTATCCTTTGAGCTCGTGTTCTTCCCCCATTATTGACCTTCTCCGAGCTTGCTATCTCTCAATCCCTCCATGGATTCTTGCTAGTTTTTGGGGGAAAAGAGAGAGGAGATCTAGATCCACATTTCCACCAATCACTTTCTCCTCTATGTGAGGGGAACCCCTTGGATTTAGTTCTTGGAGTTCTTGGTGTTCTCCTTCTTGTTCTTCCTCTCATTTTCCTCCCTAGCATTAGTTGCTTTGGTGGGATTTGAGAGAGAAGGACTTGGGCACTCTGTGTGCCCTTGCCATTGCATTTGTGCATCGGTTTGAGTTCTCCACGGTGATACGTGGAAGTTACAAGTTGAGAAGCTTATTACTCTTGGGTGCTTGGTGCCCTTGAGCTTGTTCCTCCTGGGTGCTTGGGCGCCCTAGTCGGCTGGTGGTGTTCGGAGCTCAATCATTGTGGTGTAAAGCTCCGGGCAAGCGTCGGGGTCTCCAATTAGGTTGTGGAGATCGCCCCGAGCAATTTGACGGGTTCCAGTGACCGCCCCCAAGGGTTGCCAAAGTGTACGGGTTCGGTGACCGCCCCCAAGGGTTGCCATTTGTACGGGTTCGGTGACCGCCCTCAAGGGTCCCTTAGTGGAATCACGACATCTTGCATTGTGCGAGGGCGTGAGGAGATTACGGTGGCCCTAGTGGCTTCTTGGGGAGCATTGTGCCTCCACACCGCTCCAAACGGAGATTAGCATCCGCAAGGGTGTGAACTTCAGGATACATCACCGTCTCCGCGTGCCTCGGTTATCTCTTACCCGAGCCCCTTTACTTATGCACTTTACTTTGTGATAGCCATATTGTTCTTTGTCATATATCTTGCTATCACATAGTTGCTTATCTTGCTTAGCATAAGTTGTTGGTGCACTTAGGTGAGCCTAGTTGTTGTAGGTTTTGTGCTTGACAAATTAACCGTTAGGTTTATTCCGCATTTGTTCAAGCCTAAACCGTAATTATTTTAAAGCGCCTATTCACCCCCCCTCTAGGCGACATCCTCGATCTTTCACCGTGGAGGCTGGAGGAGGTCGATGGTGGATGAACAGTAGCCCGTGGAGGCTGGAGGAGGTCGACGGTGGAGATGAACAGTATCCCGTGGAGTCCCGTTTTGCGGTACGCCACACCCCTCCCGATGAACAGGACCCCCGTTTCGATCGTAGCGCTCCAACACAAGTCGGTTTCGTCCGTTTTGCGGTACGCCACACCCCTCCCGATCAATAGGACCCCCGTTTCGACCGTAGGAGGTCTGTTTCCTCTGTTCTGCGGTACGGGAGACCCCTCCCGATGAACAAGATCCCGTTTCGAACGTGGCCGGTCGAACACAAGGCCGTTTCCTCCGTTCTGCGGTACGCCAGGCCTCATTTCCATCACCTGTTCCGTCCAAGCCCTCCCGATGAACACGATGACGCATTCCGTTCTGACCCAGCCGGTTGGCTCCCCATGAACACGACGACGATGCTGTTTCGCTGTTCCTACCCAGCCATGTACACGAGCCCTGGCCGTACGTATGCGCGAGTAGGCGTTCGAGACCCCGCCCATATGTACACATACGTGGCCGTATTTTCTTTCTTGCACACTGGCCGTTGTACGTATGTGTACATGCTACGTGCGTGCCTCTACATCCACCAGTATGTATGTACACGTTCGCGACCAGAATGACAATGCTACGTATGCTTCGACCAGGTGGGTCCCGACTGTCAGGCACTTCCTTGCATGCGAACATGTAGCTGGTGGGTCCTAGCAGTTAGGGGGTGAATCGTTTTTTTGTCCAGACGCACTTCCTTGCATGCAAAGATGTAGCTGGTGGGTCCCAGCAGTCAGGGGGAAACGTTTTTTTCACGAAATACAGTGACCCGTCTGGTGGGTCCCCACTGTCAGGTGGAGGAATAATTATTTTGCGCGTAATAAGGAGACACTTCCTTGTTGGAGCAGTGGACCCAGCTGTTAGCCTCTCCACGTACAGTCCACGTCCAAGGAAAGCTGTTCCTTGACCACGTTGACCACGCCACGCCGAGAGCACCAGGGCGGTGGACGACGATGAAGCCTAGGAAGGGGACGACGCGGAGCCGGGGAAGACGTGGGAGTGGATGCCCACGTGTAGAGGAGTATGAGGGTTCACTGGTTCGGCTGCGGTGTGAGGCTGCCGTCGCCGCAGAATAACAGGGGGTGTGGGTGAGTAGAGGGATGGCCTGGCCAATGATAGGAGTAGTATGGGGGCGGTGAGGCCTCCGCGGCAACACAGCCGACCACGGGAGGCAGGAGCAGGCGGCACGACCGGCACTGCTTTGGGCGGCTGGAGCAAGAAGACCAGAGGTTGAAGAAGCACTATGGCCATTGGATGGACATCATACGGTCACTAGAGTATTGACTAAGTTGACAAAGCCCTCCGTCCCTGTCAACTTAGTAGGCCCACAAGTCAGCCACCCACTATGGTTGGTCCCAGCTAGCAGGGGGGTATTCATTTTTTGTGCGTAATAAGGAGACACTTCCTTGCGTGCGAAGATATAGCTGGTGGGTCCGACCTGTCAGCGGGGGGAACATTTTTTTTCACAAAATACAGAGGCCCTTCCGGTGGGTCCCAGATGTTAGCTGGAGGAATCATTATTTTGCGCATAATAAGGAGGCATTTCCTTGTGTGCGGCCGTGGACCCAGCTGCCAGCCTCTCCACGTACAGTCCACGTTCGATGGAAGTCTGAAAGAACATGTGGTGCCCCCATGTTTGGTTTTGGTAATTGATGACAATCTCTATGGACTAATGGTTGCCTTGAGTTATTTTTTAAGGTTTTGTCCATAGGCTTTTCTTGAAGTCCATGTGTTGGTTTCAAGGAGTTTATGAGTTGACCAAGGTGCTATTAAGGAATTATCCAAAGATTGGTCATGTGAGTGTTGAGCTTATTGCAAGCATGTCTTGAAGAAGAAGATTGTGTGATCATTCAGGTTTACCTTCAAGACATCATCCAAATGAAGAGAGTTGGAAAGATTCAAGGTTGATCAAGACTAAGTCAAGAATGAATCAAGTTGATCAACTCACAAAGCGTAGAAGATGTACCGAGAGGTATCAAATGATCCCATGGTATGGTTAGCATTGTCCATTGCACTTTGTGTACTAACCCATGGTCTATGTGAGAGTTCTATGTGGGGTTAGGTACGTGTCCATGGGCTTGCGTCAAGAGGAAGATATCATACAACCCATGGAAAGGATGACATCAAGTGGTGATCGTCATCGAGATTGTCGTGTGCAAGTTCAAGTGGAGCATCACGAAGAGATCAAGTGCTTGAATCTTGCCATCCATTTTGGTGTCAATGGACTTGTGAATATGTGCCGAAGAGTGGCTCACCCATAGTGGACTATGGGGGAGCAATCATCTAGTCTTCATCGAGCCAACGCAATCAAGAAAGGTGGTATAACTTGAGGGAGTCAAGATCTTCATCATCTAGCTCAAGTGGACCATGTGCAAGGCAAAGGTTTGCCCTTGATAGGTTTTCTATTTTACCGGTCTCGTGGTGGTAGTTGGGAGACCGGGTTATAGGATCGTTTGCCGTACTATCAAGGAGGGCTCTCAAGTTGGTAGCTTGATCGTATTGTTAGTAGAGAGCTCAAACCATTGCATCCTTGCATCATGTTTCTTGGTTCTTGTTTGGTTCTCTTTGTGAGTCTTAGAGCTTATGGTCATCTTGATGACAAGCTTGAGTTCATCGAAAACGGAGTTCGCATGCGTCTTCTATGATGTTTTCGGTGTTGGAGGTTTTACCTATCTTATCCGAGGAAGGGTTCTCACCATTTTCTTATGGGCCTTTTCTAATTTGCTTCTTATTGATATTTCTATCAATATTGTGTTAGACCTTGTCGCTAGCTTTCCAACAAACTTGGTCTCATCGAATTCGGAGTCTGTTTGCATAAGTTGTGGTAGTTTTGGTGTTCTGAAAAGGCTGAAGCGGTACTACCGCGAATTGGAGCGAATGTAATTTTTTACTATCGCTCCAGAGCGGTACTACCGAGGCTCCTACAGCGGTAGTACCGCTCCGGACCAAAAACTCGTCCCAAGTCCTGCGGTGGTAGGCCCGGATGTATTTTTTAGTACTACTCGCAAGCAGTAGTACCGCTACCCTTTGCGGTAGTACCGCGATCCCTAGCGGTATTACCGCTCCGGCGGTTCTACTATCCTTTTGCCTCCTTGCTGTTGTTTTTCAAAGGGGTACTACCGCCTACCGCTCCTTGGAACGGTAGTACCGCTTTGTGCGGGCTATGAGCATAACGGTTGGATTTTTTCCCACCTATAAAAGGGGGTCTTCTTCCCCATTGAACCTTATCCTTTGAGCTCGTGTTCTTCCCCCATTGTTGACCTTCTTTGAGCTTGCTAACTCTCAATCCCTCCATGGATTCTTGCTAGTTTTTGAGGGAAAAGAGAGAGGAGATCTAGATCCACATTTCCACCAATCACTTTCTCCTCTATGTGAGGGGAACCCCTTGGATCTAGTTCTTGGAGTTCTTGGTGTTCTCCTTCTCATTCTTCCTCTCATCTTCCTCCCTAGCATTGGTTGCTTCGGTGGGATTTGAGAGAGAAGGACTTGGGCACACCGTGTGCCCTGGCCATTGCATATGGTGCATCGGTTTGAGTTCTCCACGGTGATACGTGGAAGTGAAGTTTGAGAAGCTTATTACTCTTGGGTGCTTGGTACCCTTGAGCTTGTTCCTCTTGGGTGATTGGGCGCCCTAGACGGTTGGTGGTGTTCGGAGCTCAATCATTGTGGTGTAAAGCTCCGGGCAAGCGTCGGGGTCTCCAATTAGGTTGCGGAGATTGCCCCGAGCAATTTGACGGGTACCGGTGACCGCCCCCAAGGGTTGCCAAAGTGTACGGGTTCGGTGACCGCCCCCAAGGGTCACCATTTGTACGGGTTCGGTGACCGCCCTCAAGGGTCCCCTAGTGGAATCACGGCATCCTGCATTATGCGAAGGCGTGAGGAGATTACGGTGGCCCTAGTGGCTTCTTGGGGAGCATTGTGCCTCCACACTGCTCCAAACGGAAATTAGCATCCGCAAGGGTGATAACTTCGGGATACATCATCGTCTCCGCATGCCTTGGTTATCTCTTACCCGAGCCCTTTACTTATGCACTTTACTTTGTGATAGCCATATTGTTCTTTGTCGTATATCTTGCTACCACATAGTTGTTTATCTTGCTTAGCATAAGATGTTGGTGCACATAGGTGAGCCTAGTTGTTGTTGGTTTGGTGCTTGACAAATTAACCGCTAGGTTTATTCCACATTTGTTCAAGCCTCTACCGTAATTATTTTAAAACGCCTATTCACCCCCCTCTAGGCGACATCCACGATCTTTCAATTGGTATCAGAGCCTCGTCTCTCTTTTTTAGGCTTTACCGCCTAGAGAGTAAAGATGTCGATTAGGGGATTAGGATTCTCCGACACTCTTAGTTTCGATGGCACAAATTTTGATGTTTGGGTAATTTGCATGCTTAATCTCTTTAGGGCCATGGACCCAAATTTAGAACGAATTGTAGATATGGGTTTTTCTCCTCCAAAGGATCCCCAAAGATTATCTTTAGAGGATGAGAAAAACTCTTATCTCAAGGCTCAAGCTTCTAATGTGCTTTTCGATGCTTTGAGCAATGTAGTTATATTTCAACTCATGTCGTTCCGGGATGCTCATGAGTTGTGGACGAAGCTTGAAGATAAATATGGTGTGTCCAAGATTTGTGGGGATGATTGTTCTCCCTCCACCTCCGGTCGTATAGTCTTCTCAACTTCTTCTACTACACCTATGTGTGGTTTGCCACAAGGTAATGATATGGTGAGTAGTGTTGGTCATTGCAATGATGATAGTGTGCTTATTGTGGATGATCCTTCATCACTATATTATTTCAATGCTCCTTCTTTGGGCTTTAACACTCCGAGCATTCCAAATGTTTCACATGCTTGTGTTGATAGTACTTGCATATCATGTAGAAATTGCTTGACTACTCATGATGATATGCTTGCTATGTCTTGTTCCCATGATAAAAATGCATGTATTTCCTTGAATTGTTGTGCTAATAATGTAGAGGAAACCCAACACTCCATGGAACAATATGTGGTGTTTTATTGTGCTTCAAGGGATCCTACATCATCATATATTGCATTTTTCCTTATGGCCAAGGCCTCAAAGGTATCTCCCACTTTGAATCCCAATATATCTTGTGATGATATTGATGATGTCAAGAATGATGATGATGTTGATTATGATGAAGAGAATGATAATGTTGCCTCCTTAAAAATTAAGGGGGAAATGGTTTTTAAAGCTCTTCATAAAAATAAAATTGCTCGTTCCAACTTCATGGAAATTATGTCCATTGCCATTGAGGGCAAGAAATATATTGAGGAGTTGGAATCTCATCTCGAGGAGCATGAGGTCACCATTGATAAAATGGAAGGTCATGAGTGTGATTACGCTAATGAGATTGCGGACCTCTCTCAAGCTCTTGAACTTGAACAAACCACCAAGGAATCTCTTGAGGAGACTTTTTCTCTAGAATTATCTAGAGTGAGGGAATCTCGTGATAGAGCTCTTGAGGTGGCCAATGATTTTGAAACTAAAAATGAGGAGCTTGATGTTGCGCATGCTAAACTCCTTGAGGACTTTGAGCACCTCGAAAATGGCTCAAGGGTCATTAAGAGTAAGCTCATCAAACTCACCGAGTCTCATGCTCAACTTAAAGCTTCATATTCAAAAGAGCTTGCCAAGTTGTCTTCTCCTCTTGTTGCTAATGATGTTTCTTGTGCTACTAACTCTATCTCTTGTGAAGCATCCATATTGAAGGAGAATGTTGAGCTACGGGCTCAACTTGAGTTGCTATCTAGCAAATATGGGAAATTGGAAGGAAGTCATGAAAAGCTCTCAAACTCTCATGATGATCTTCTAGTATCCCATAATGTGCTAAAGATAGCTCATGAGGCCATGCTTGCTAAGGTAACATCTAGTGAGCCTCATGTGGATACTAGCACTACATCTAGTCAAAGTGCTATATTGCAATGTGCTAGTCCTTGTAATTCATCTACTCACAATGTTGGTACATCTTGTGATGAATTACTTTCCTTGCCTTGTTTCTCTAATGATGAAGCTTATACTTCCTCTAGTATGTGTTGAGACTAACCATGTAGAGGAAATCAAAGAGCTCAAGGCCCAAGTCACTTCTTTCAAGGAAGACTTGGAAAAGTGTCATGAAGGGAAGGCCACACTCAACAATATCTTGAGTGTGCAAAAATCCCCCAATTACAAAGGTGGACTTGGATTCAACTCCAATAAGAAGAAGAAGTCCAAGAGCAACTACAAGAAGGGCCAAAAACAAGTCAAGAGTTCGGCCAAGATTATTTGCTTCAAGTGCAAAATTGAAGGGCATCATGTTAGATCTTGCCCGTTGAAGAAGAAGGCCTTTAGTGACAAGCAACAAGGGAAGAGGCTACAAGTGCATTCTCATGCTCAACCTCAAGTTGAAGAAAGGCCTCTTCCCAAGAAGACTCAAGCTAATGCTTCTCAAGTTGAGAAATCAAGTGAGAAGAAAGTGAAGAGTAGACGTTGCTACCTATGTCGTGAGAAAGGTCACCTTGCTTCTTCATGCACTAGTGGTAACTTATCCAACCCAATAATTATTGATGATGTCTATTCTCTTGGGAAGGATATGGTTGGCAATGTGGTTGCCAAGTTTGTTGGTGCTCAAAGTGGTTTGAAGCAAAGAACCATTTGGGTAGCCAAGCCTATTGTGACTAACCTCTTAGGATCCAACTTGGTTGGGGACCAACTAGCTCAAACTTGATCAGTAGGTGTTGTTGGAGGGCATAGGAGACTTGGCTACATTATGAAGAATTAAGGGGTTTTCATCATTCATATTGTCTCAAGCCAAGTCATTCGGATTATCAAGTTTCTATCTTATATCCAATGTTCTCCCTTGCGGTAACTCGTGCTTAAATTGTTTACATTGAAAGTTACTTCCCCCTTAGCGTGTTGTGGTTTTGTACCTTGCATGTGTGTGTATATGTTATGCTTCCAATTTGCTTATCTTGAGAAATCAAGTATGTGCATGTTGGTTCGCACATCATGTACGTGTGTGTAGTGTGTTGAGCCTTTGTTCATCTTGTTTATATCTTAGTTGGATCTTGTGAGAGATTAATGGGACATCCCATTTTGGGGGAGTGATGTGCTTTGTGCACCTCACAATCCTAAAAATGTGTGTACATGAGTAATACCATCTAGTATTGATATTACAAGATTATCTAGTCTCTATGTGGTATGTCTTCTCATGAGAAATTCAAATTCTATTTGGTCCATTAATTATCTCTTGTTGGTTCTCTTTTGCATCTTGTTAAGTTTTTCATTGGTATCACATTATGGGGGAGTAATATGCTATGTGTATATTACAAGCCTAGAAAATGTGTATATTCGAGATATTGTCACTTAGAATTGTTTTTGTAAATTATATTGTTCCTAGGTGGCATGTTATCTCTACAAGTTGCAATTTGCTTGTTTTTGGTGTGAAGATGATGTCGGATATCCTTGCTATCTACCACCGGGAATTATTTCCAAATACTTCTTGTCTTTTGACAATTGGTACTCACTTATGTGTGGTAGAAATTATTGATCATCTTCATGTTGGTGTTTGCTTTTTATTTGCCTTATCTCTTGCCAAGTTTGTGTCAACTCCCATTGCCTTCCGTGCCACTTGAGGATCTTGTTGTTTTCTTGGTCTTGTCTAGTGTTTTCCTTGATATAGTGAACATGGTGATCCTACCTTGTGCATTTTGTATTCAAATGCAAATTCTCTATAATGCACAACTCGTGGGGGAGCTATCCTATTTTCTATAAAACACTAAACTTGTGATCCATTTTAAGTGTGTGTTGGTGGATGGCAAGCCGTTTCTTTTTGGTACTTGTGCCATCATGAAACTTTGTAGAGAGCTTGGTTTGTTTGGAACCATCCTCTCTTTTGGGAGTTTGATATTATTTGGTGGGTTCCAATGGATATCTCATTCCTTGATGTATCTTTTAATGATATCTTCCAAGTGATGATTTCTCCATTTGGTATTCTTTTCACTTGGTATTTTCTTGTATTTTGGTATTAGTTCTTGAAAGTCTTGAGCATGCATATTAACTTCATGTAGTTTCCTTGGCATGCTTTCTCTCTTTGACCCAATATATAAGGGAAACTCCACCAAGTCTCAAATTGGATGAGATGTGCATGAATTTCATTTCCATATCTATATGCACATATTTATATGGAGTTTGTCCTATGTATTGTTGGTGGTTCCAACTCTTTGATCCCAATGAGTTTGGGTACCATTTTGTTTGTGTTGTTGTTCTAGGAATAATTGGAGATACATTGGATACTCGGCTCATTCAAAAGGAAGGTGTTGTCACCATGTGCTTATTGGAGTCAAGCTAGGATGATTAATGAACTACTTTCTACCTTCAATTGGTATCTACTACATCCTTCCAATGCTATCTCGGTAACAAGTATCATCATCTACTACATGCACACATTTATTGCACCAACCGTGTGTAGGTTGTATCATGGCATGTTATTCATTCTTCCTTGTGATACTTGTTTCCTTTATCAAGCATCCCAACAATGATCTATTGTTGCTAGTTGTGATGTCTTTGATGGTTGTGTGGCAGGAATTCATTTATATACAATAAGACCATATCTAGCCATGTACTCTGCTTCCAAGCAAATATCTTATTGGTATATGTATGACTTCCTTGTGGATATCTTGTTCTTTCCTTGTTGTAACTATTTCGTGTGTACATCCTTCTTTGTGGATTGCTATCATCATGATTTTGATCTACCGAGGATCTTATACACTTGAGAGAAGTTACATCTCTAGAGGATATCCTTTCTTTCACGTCCACCTTGTCTTTCTTGTTATTTCTTTGGTGGCTCTGTGAAAGCTTTTGCCTTGAGTGCGTGTATTATCTCGTTTCATCTTGTTGCACTCGTGTGTGGTGAAGATTATTTTCCTCATGCTTATCTGTACGAGGCTTGCCATCTAATTGGTATCCATCGTCTTGATGAGGCTTTCATCTTCTATCTTCACCATGGGTGGTCGCAAGCTTTGTTGCTAATTCTCTTTTTAGTGAGCTTGTGAACCCATTTGCTAGTTGGGTGTGTGTGAGAAGGACATTCCATGCACCGTGTATCTCATTTATCCAAGACTATGTTGATGCTTATGCTCATCCTTACATTAGTCTTCTCAAGTGCATTGCCTTGACTCACACACATCATTTTGGTTGAGCCCATTCTTAAGTTGCCTCTTTTACTTGTTGCTCAACCATGTGTTTGTTCCAAGTACTAGGCTTAGTTTCCTATATGCTCACTTGCACTTGTTGTTAGTTTCTATTGATTTTGGGGGAGCTATGATCCTATTTTGTGCACTTTGTATCCAAATACAAAAATTCTTGATGTGCACAAATCATGGGGAGCTTCTCTAGTTTCTTTAGAACAATCATCTGCTCATATCATAATATCTTTATTCATGTCGCACGTAGGATCATTGGTCTAGTTGGTTCAATTGATATCCGTTGATTGCTTGCTTCAATTGGTATCTTCTGATTGCTTGTGTCTCTCTTTGTTATGTCTTTGTGCCATATCTCTCTGTTGCAATCTTTGGGCCTCAATATAGTTTGTCTTCCTCCAAGTATTGAGAGTTGGATATGTGTATTGCATTCCACTCTCTTGTTGAGAAATACACAATTTATGGAGGACCACAATTTATTTTAGCCTTCTAAGCTTTTCGCCCATTTTGGCAATCGATGCCAATGGGGGAGAAGTTTCAGAGAGTTTTGTGGAGAAGTTTAGAGAGTTGTCTCTTCTGGCTTTGGTTTGTTCCTAAGAGCATTTGCATCTCTTACACATGCATTATTGGTTGCTGCATTGCATGGTGATGCATAATTCCTTATATAAACTCTCTTGAAAGTGATTGTCATCAATTATCAAAATGGGGGAGATTGAAAGAACATCAGGTGCCCCCATGTTTGGTTTTGGTAATTGATGACAATCTCTATGGACTAATGGTTGCCTTGAGTTATTTTTGAAGGTTTTGTCCATAGGCTTTTCTTGAAGTCCATGTGTTGGTTTCAAGGAGTTTATGTGAGTGTTATTAAGGAATTATCCAAAGATTGGTCATGTGAGTGTTGAGCTTACTGCGAGCATGTCTTGAAGAAGAAGATTGTGTGATCATTCATGTTTACCTTCAAGAAATCATCCAAATGAAGAGAGTTGGAAAGATTCAAGGTTGATCAAGACTAAGTCAAGAGTGAATCAAGTTGATCAACTCACAAAGCGTAGAAGATGTACCGAGAGGGATCAAATGATCCCATGGTATGGTAAGCATTGTATGTTGCACTTTGTGTACTAACCCACGGTCTATGTGAGAGTTCTATGTGGGGTTAGGTACGTGTCCATGGGCTTGCGTCAAGAGCAAGATATCATACAACCCATGGAAAGGATGACATCAAGTGGTGATCGTCATCGAGATTGCCGTGTGCAAGTTCAAGTGGAGCATCACGAAGAGATCAAGTGCTTGAATCTTGCCATCCATTGTGGTGTCAATGGACTTGTGAAGATGTGACGAAGAGTGGCTCACCCATAGTGGACTATGGGGGAGCAATCATCTAGTCTTCATCGAGCCAACACAATTAAGAAAGGTGGTACAACTTGAGGGAGTCAAGATCTTCATCATCTAGCTCAAGTGGACCATGTGCAAGGCAAAGGTTTGCCCTTGATAGGTTTTCTATTTTACCGGTCTCGTGGTGGTAGTTGGGAGAGCGGGTTATAGGATCGTTTGCCGTACTATCAAGGGGGGCTCTCAAGTTGGTAGCTTGATCGTATCGTTAGTAGAGAGCTCAAACCATTGCATCCTTTCATCATGTTTCTTGGTTATTGTTTGGTTCTCTTTCTGAGTCTTAGAGCTTATGGTCATCTTGATGACAAGCTTGAGTTCATCGAAAACGGAGTTCGCATGCGTCTTCTATGATGTTTTCGCTGTTGGAGGTTTTACCGGTCTTATCCGAGGAAGGGTTCTCACCATTTTCTTATGGGTCTTTTCTAATTTGCTTCTTATTGATATTTCTTTCAATATTGTGTTAGACCTTGTTGCTAGCTTTCCAACAAACTTGGTTTCATCGATTTCGGAGTCCGTTTGCAAAAGTTATGGCAGTTTTGGTGTTCTGAAAAGGCTGCAGCGGTACTACCGTGAATTGGAGCGGATGTAATTTTTTACTACCGCTCCAAACCAGTACTACCACGACTCCTACAACGGTAGTACCGCTCCGGACCAAAAACTCGTCCCAAGTCCTGCGGTGGTAGGCCCGGATGTATTTTTTTAGTACCGCTCGCAAGTAGTAGTACCGCTACCCTTTGCGGTAGTACCGCGATCCCTAGCGGTAGTACCGTGAGGACGAGCGGTAGTACCGCTCCGGCGGTTCTACTGGCCTTTTGCCTCCTCGCTGTTGTTTTTCAAAGGGGTACTACCTCCCTAGCGGCAGTACTTCTCCTTGGAGCGGTAGTACCGCTCTGTGCGGGCTGTGAGCATAACGGTTGGATTTTTCCCCACCTATAAAAGGGGGCCTTCTTCCCCATTGAACCTTATCCTTTGAGCTCGTGTTCTTCCCCCATTGTTGACCTTCTTCGAGCTTGCTAACTCTCAATCCCTCCATGGATTATTGCTGTTTTTGAGGGAAAAGAGAGAGGAGATCTAGATCCACATTTCCACCAATCACTTTCTCCTCTATGTGAGGGGAACCCCTTGGATCTAGTTCTTGGAGTTCTTGGTGTTTTCCTTCTCATTCTTCCTCTCATCTTCCTCCCTAGCATTGGTTGCTTCGGTGGGATTTGAGAGAGAAGGACTTGGGCACACCGTGTGCCCTTGCCATTGCATTTGGTGCATCGGTTTGAGTTCTCCACGGTGATACGTGGAAGTGAAGTTTGAGAAGCTTATTACTCTTGGGTGCTTGGGCGCCCTAGACGGTTGGTGGTGTTCGGACCTCAATCATTGTGGTGTAAAGCTCCGGGCAAGCGTCGGGGTCTCCAATTAGGTTGTGGAGATCGCCCCGAGCAATTGGACAGGTACCGGTGACCGCCCCAAGGGTTGCCAAACTATACAGGTTCAGTGACCGCCCCCAAGGGTCACCATTTGTATGTGTTCGGTGACCGCCCTCAAGGGTCCCCTAGTGGAATCACGGCATCTTGCGTTGTGCGAGGGTGTGAGGAGATTACGGTGGCCCTAGTGGCTTCTTGGGGAGCATTGTGCCTCCACACCGCTCCAAACGGAGATTAGCATCCGCAAGGGTGTGAACTTCGGGATACATCGTCGTCTCCGCGTGCCTTGGTTATCTCTTACCTGAGCCCTTTACTTATGCACTTTACTTTGTGATAGCCATATTGTTCTTTGTCATATATCTTGCTATCACATAGTTGTTTATCTTGCTTAGCATAAGTTGTTGGTGCACATAGGTGAGCCTAGTTGTTGTAGGTTTTGTGCTTGACAAATTAACCGCTAGGTTTATTTCGCATTTGTTCAAGCCTCTACCTTAATTATTTTAAAATGCCTATTCACCCCCCTCTAGGCGACATCCACGATCTTTCAAAGTCGTTCATGACCATGTTGATCACGCCGCGCCGAGAGCACCAGGGCGGTGGACGACGGTGAGGCCTAGGAAGGGGACGACGCGGAGCCGGGGAAGACGCGGCAGTGGATGCCCACGTGGAGAGGAGTACAAGGGTTCATTGGTTCAGCTGCGGTGTGAGGCTGCCGTTGCCGCAGGGCCGGGCTAGCGGTGGGAGTAGTAGGGGGCGGTGAGGCCTCAAGGGCAGCACAGCCGGCCACTGGAGGCAGGAGCAGGCGGTCTCGCTGGCGCTGGTTTGGGTGGCTGGTGCAAGAAGAGCAGCACTTGAAGAAGCAGCAGGACCGTTCGATTCAAATCCAACGGTTACTGCTGCTACAATCGTTTGTTGACTAAGTTGACAAGCCCTGCGTACGCGTCAACTTAGTAGGCTGCCTCCCAACCGGTGCGCCCTAGATGTCAGTGGGAGGAATCATTTATTTTCGCGTAATAAGGAGGGAATAGAGTGGACCAGGGAAGCCTGCGCGACATCACAGCGGGCCAAAAGAGGAGGGAGCAGGCAGTCCCATCGGCGCTAGTTTAGGCGGCTGGAGCAAGAAGATCAGAGATTGAAGAAGCTGCACGGCCATTGGATTAACATCCAACGGTCACTGCTGCTAGAATCGTTTGTGGACTAAGTTGACAAAGCCAAAGTACACGTCAACCTAGTAGACCCACAAGTCAGCCTCCAAATCTGTCCCAAACAGCATACAACCTGAAATTTCTAGCTAAATTCAAATTAATTTTAAATCTAAATGCACCTTAATTTAAATTCAATGAAATTTTACCCGCACAAAAACTATGAAATTTAAAATATCAAAATCTGAAAGAAAACAATATTTTGGAACTAATTGCATGTTTGCTGTATTTTTTCATTTTACAACCCATTTATTATTACTTATAGTCCATTTCTTATTACTTATAGCCCATTTTCTGGGCAAAATGCATCCCTCCTCATCTTGAAAGATTTCCAGCCCGGCAGGGTGTAGAAAAGCAAGTAGGCCTACGTACGTTATTCTGCAAAAAACAAAATAGCTGGCTAGCCATTTTCAGAAAGGAAAAAAAACTGGGCTGGTCATGTGCTAAACATATGAAATAAAAGCCTGGGCTAGACGGGCCACGGGTCCCGCACAACCCAGTTGATACCCTTCTCCGTCCCGAAAAAACAAAATTACTATGCGCGCTGCTGGGTCCCTACTGTCATCCTCACCATGTACAGCCATCTCCTTATTCCTCTCGATTGTTGACCATGTTGACAACACCGGAGGGCAGCGCCGCGGCGAGCGAACCAAGGCGGAGGACGATGGTGAGGCCTCAGACAGGAACGAACAGGAGCCGGGGAAGATGCACAGGGTTTTAGGGTGCGATGTGGCCATGATGCGTGCGCGGCAGCACAGCCAGCCGTGGGAGGTAGGAGCAGGCGGTCCCACCGGCGCTGGTTTGGCTTTGGCGGCTCGAGGAAGAAGAGACTGAAGAAACACGCCAGACGTTGAATGTCAATCCAACGGTCAAGGTTGGCACAATCTTTTGTTGACTAAGCGGATACCAAGTAGCATACTTTTTTATATATAGGAAGAAAAGAAAAACTGGACTCGTTGGCCTAATAACATTCCCGAAACTGTGATCGTTTGATCTTGTGTCGCAACTAAAACTGCGAGGAAAATGCGTTCGTACGTCGTCCTCCTCATAGGGAACGTTCGCCACATAAGTGACTAGCACCCTTGGTTTTCAACCGAGAGGTCTTGGGTTCGAGTCCCAGGAACTCTCAATTTTGTCCTCCTTCCTTCCTTGCAAAAAAAGGAAAAAAATCAAAGACTTGGGAAGGCGTACAGAACAAGATACTGTACGAGTAAAGAGACATTGCCGAGTTATAGAAAAAAGAGAGACGTGCTCCTGTAGCTGGTTCGAATACAAACCTAGACTATGACTATATATGGTGCTATGCTACTCTACAAGTAATGAAACTGACATATCCAACGTTCGCTTCTTCTCTTCTCTACTTACTTTGCCTAGCATCAGAAGCTCTGGCTGGAGCAACCATGTCCGCTAGCTGCTCGTCCACCTACTCTTCAGCACGCAACAACCAGATATGCGCCAAGTCGCTACCCGTACCATCGCCTGTGGGTCTCATCACACCCCGCCTGGTACGCGCACCGCAGCTGGTTGCTCATCGCAACCCGCTGCCGTTGGTGTGGTGCCACTGCTGCAAATCATGCAGAGTCATCCATCGCGTCTCAACCACAATCCTCAACCCTGGACGAGTCTTCTACAAATGCCCAAATCATGGGGTAATAATATATTTAAGTGTTGTTCTACTGCTTTCAGTTGCTGATTTTTTTAATAGTTTGGTCGATGATCTTCCAATTTGATTCATGCAGAAAAGGGAAGATTCGTGTGATTTGTATTTCTGGGAAGTTGCTGATGTGGGGGGAATGCAACTACGCTGATTATTTGGTTAGCCGAGGAATCCCAATACCAACAGGTTGGGGTGTTGGACAAGTAACTAAAGGAACGGAAGAAGAGGAAGATGCAGAGAAGAAGGTTAGAGATGCAGTTCCTCTGATCATGGCCAAGCAACAGCTGCTGAATGGCCTTGACAGCAATGAGGAGATGAAAGAGCTTGTGAAGATAATGGGCAAAATCGATGTGCTCTGTAAGATGATTGTCTCTTTATTTGCAGTGTATGTAGCAATCGTGATGTATTCAGTGGCTATGACATGAACACTTTGCTGAAACTAGTAATGAACGAAACCTGTGTAGCAGGATGGGCGTAGTGTTGTGAACATCTAATGATTTCTATTAATGGAAATCAGGGGGTATCCCCTTTTGCTCATAAATAAATAAATAGCAGATGCCATGTTGGGTCAGCTTTGTTCTCATTCGAAGATGTCGAGCAAATTGCAGTCCAACAGCAAACTATGTCATCAAATTCAAGTTTCACAGCCAAATATGAGTACAACTAAACAACAATGTCATCATGTTTTAGTTGTCATATAATCACCAAACACAAATCAGCATACATAACGAGTGATGTTCTCACAGCAAAATACTAAACAACATGTTCATCAGGTTTCAGTTGCCATAGCAAACACAGTTTCACATAGAAGATAAAAAAAGTCTTCTGACAGGAAAATACGACAAAAGCAATGTAATCATCGTCCGCAGCAGCAGTGTCAACATCTTCGGCATGTGTATCAGTCTGAATCGTAATTCCCCATGGTGTCATCTTCTTCTTCGTCCTCAACGTCCTCGAACGTTGGCTTCTTCTTGATCAACTCTTGTATGTCCACAACACGACAGGCAATCTTTTCACCGTCGTCATTGACATGATGGTTCTCAAAGATATTAGGAACATCTGTGTTATCTTGTACATCAGGAGCAATGTAAGCATCATCTTGTTGTGCAACTTCATTAAATGAATTCCTCTGCTCAAACCTTTGCAATACTCTCCAGTCATCGCTACGTGCAAATGTGTCTTCCAAGAAAAATATATCTGTTGCTTGATTTGCCAAAATAAAAGGCTCGTTGGTCTGGTACGCCGCCTTGACATTGATGGATTTGAAATAATCATCAGCTCTGGGTTTTGCGATCCTGGAAAACAGGTTATGCCAACGACAACACAACAGAACCACATACCGATGATCCTCGAAACTGGAGATATACTGCAACTGAACAATGTCTGTTATGTTAGCATGCATTTCAGTTGTCTCTTTGTCATACGTATCCGTGCTCATGATGGAACTGTTTTGTGTCTTCCTGCCTTCGTCTCATGCAAGGGTGTTGTAGCGCACATCTCCAACAACGCAAGATTCATAATGTCTTACCCGAGTATCAGGACCCATTGCTAGTGAATAAAGGGCATCATCAACTGCCTGCCCATCCTCCCGCATCTTCTTAACCTATGGTTAGAAAATAGACAAGCTAATCATCTTATGTACTCAATATATTAAAAAAACTGACAGTGCAATTCAAAAGCTTACATGGCTCTTGAACCATTTCGCAAATCCTGTCATAACCAGTTTGTCAATGTTTCTTGGATTTTGCGGTAGTAACTCCTTTTTGTAGATGCTGCACAACATAGTGATCACGTCAAACATCTAAATATATAAGAATGTGCTGCAAGTTTAGTAGATTATGATGTATAAGCTGTAGTACTGCACTTACTTGATATAAGGTAGTATCTCAGGACAGTTATTCAACACATACCAAACCATTTTGTCCAAATATTTAGGTTTGTCCTCTTGTCGACTCTTCCCTGTAACTCGAACAGAATAATCGAAAACATTGAGCCCGGGATTGTCTTCACCCACCTCTTTGCTAAGCTGATCAGCTATTTCAATGTATTTTGAGCAGAATGTCAACGCTTCTGTAGCAATGTAGGCCTCTGCAATGGAACCCTCGGGTCTAGCTCTGTTCCTAACATAGCCCTTGAAAGTGCCTAGCCGCCTTTCAATAGGGTACATCTAGCCATACTGTACTGGACCTCTAAGTAGTGCCTCATCAGGTAGATGAACAACCAAATGCACCATCACATCAAAGAAGGCTGGAGGATATATCTTCTTAAGGTCGCATAGGATAGTTGGTATCTTGTCTCTAAGATGCTCCAAAGCATCTATCGTAGTATTTCTACTGCAGAGTTCCCTGAAGAATTGTCCCAACTCTGCAACTGCTCTGTATAAGTCAGGGCGGCCCAATCCTCTAAGGATAACAGGTAAAACCCTTTGAAGTAGGATGTGGCAGTCATGAGTTTTCAACCCTTGTACCTTGTTTCCATCTGCACTGACTCTCCTTTCAGGGTTGGAAGCAAATCCACGTGGGAATCTCAAATGTGACAGGACCTCGCAAAATTCTTTTCTTTTTACCTTGTCCAAGACGTACACAGCTGGTGCCATATCCCGTGGTTTACCTTCATCTTGCACCTGCAAATCCTGTTTGATACCCAGGTGTGTCGAATCAATCCTAGATTTTAAGGTATCTTTCATCTTGCCTTCAATATTAAGAAGTGTGCCGATAATGCTGTCACATATATTTTTCTCGATGTGCATCACATCAAGATTATGCCGCAGATCCAAATCTTTCCAATACTCCAAGTCCCACAAAGTGGACCTGTGGGTAAACAATAATCTCTCTTCTGCCCTGCCACGCTTCCTTTTCCCGCTACCATTACCAGGATGGTTTCCTGGTGTAATATGCCTGACCTTCTCTAATTCCACTTGCAACTCATCGGCGGTGAGCCTCTTTGGCGCATCACGGTTTTCATGCTTTGCATTGAACACATGTCTTCGGTATTTTCTAGGATGCGGCTTGTCCTTGGTAAGGAAACGGCAGTGTCCAATGTAACAGATCTTGCTAAGTATTGCGTATGACAGCAGATTCCTATCACAGCGAACACATGCATTGTAACCATGTGTCGTTCTCCCTGACATAGTGCCCAAAGCCGGATAATCATGGATGCACCAAATTATAACAACACGCAGAAAGAAATCAGCTGGTGGGCTGCTATATAGGTCTCGAGTGAGAACACCCCTCCATAGCTGTTGAAGTTCCTCCACAAGAGGCTCCATGAACAAATCAAAATCCTTTCCAGGACTTTTTGGACCTGGGATGAGCAAGGCCATCATGCAGTTTGATTCTTTGGTGCGGACATCTGGAGGCATGTTGTAAGGGATAACAAGCACTGGCCACATGCTATATGTGGCGCTCTGGTGGCCAAATGGTTAAATCCATCTGAAGCTAAGGCAAGTCTAATGTTTCTCGGGTCAGCAACAAACTTTTTGTGTTTATGATTGAAGCTTTTCCACTCACTACCATGAGATGGATGGCTCATTACATTCTGATCTCTGTACTCCTGGTTCCTAGAATGCCACAGTACATCCTCTCTTGTTTCAGCATCATGAAACAACCTCTGCAATCTTGGTATAATTGGAAAATGTCTCAGAACATTATGAGGAATCCTCTTCACAACATCGCCATCTTTCCATCTTGATGATTTGCATTTAGGGCATTAACTTAAGTTAGCATAATCCTTCTGGAACAGAACACAATTATTCTTACAAACATGGATCATATCATATCCAATTCCAACTGCACAAAGGAAATTCTTCATTTTACTATAGGTGTGTGGCATCTCAGATGCATCTAGGAAAGATTTGCAGAAAGCAGCCAACATCGCATCGAATGATTTGTTGGTCCCGTGCGTCTCACACGAACGTCGCCAGCGGTGGCGGCGCTGACCACCGTGCGCCTCCACAAGAACGTAGCCAGCGGTGGCGGCGCGGCTAGAGGATGACAGTCTATGAGAGCGTACTGTGGGAGCGAGAGGATCGCCGTGCGTCCCCTCGATGAACCGCGGCGCTGGCGTATCAGCGCGGCGGGGAGGGCGGCTTTGGCGAGCGAATGGAGTGGTGG
>NC_057798.1:761880778-761897105 GCF_018294505.1 Triticum aestivum | reverse complement strand
CGGGGGGAGTTTGGCGCATGGTCGGTTTCTCCAAGTGCAGTCCCACATGCCAGTGAAGAGGCAAGCTGAAGCGCGTTCCATTTGTGTGAGCCGTGTGCAGGACCGAACGTGTGTGGGGTGCAATGCGACCGCGACAGGAGTGCTGTGAGTGTACTGCCTTTTTCCCTTTTAAACTAGGTGCTTCGCCCCCTCAAAAAAAATTGTTGCTTCACGCGATCCATCGATACTACTACTAGTAATCCGGTAATCCCGACTAAAACGGCGCGGCCGGGTCTTTTCCCGCGCGACATGCTGGGAGGTTGGCTTAGTTGGTTTTTTTAGGACGAGTAATGCTACACCTACGTAATCCCAATTGCGTAATTAACGTAATGTGAAATGTGTGAGCTCTTGATTGTAGATTGGGGGGAGGGATGGGCCTACCACCATGAAAATCTAGGGAGGAGAGAGAGAGAGGCAATTTACGTTAACCCTTTCGTAGGTTCCCATAGATGTAGAAAGATGTGAAATGTGTGAATGTGTAGTGGACGTACTATTGGAGTGCCTAAGATAAATTGTGTATGTATAGACCTTATGTGTTTATTTTACTTCGCATGTTAGATTTGTCTCGGTTCAATAAAAAACAAAGTTGGTGATGATGGTGTGCTTGTCATCCTGCAATATAGGCCGTCCGATCTATATCTAACGGATAGGAAGGAAACTATAACAATTTACCTGCACTCCTCTCCACATTTGTAGATAAGGCTTTCCCTCGTTCATCCTTTTCTCCCACAAGATCTTGATCTTCCGTGCAACACACGAGCATCTTGCTAGTACTCCTACAATATACTATACTAGAAGAACACCCGTGCGTTGCAACGGGGCCACATTAACTTTAAGAGTTCAATATTACGACATTGGCGATCTTTTTTTACCATCAAATCCTCACACACGCAGACACACACTCTCCCTCCCTCTTCCTCACTCTCTATCCCCCTCTCCCTCTCTCTCTAACACACACACATATCCATCTTATTGGGTACGGGACCATAATCAATCTATTTCACACATACACGCTAGTGCATAACAATATGGATTATGTGTATTATATTTGTCACCAGAACTGGGGGAATTAATTTCATGTAAATCGACCAGCCACAGCTTCAAGAATACGCGGACGAGGTGGCTCGGGTCGGCGTCGGCGCCGTCCAGCGCGGGCCATGGGCCCGCTTCCAAGTGCACGTGCAATGCACGTCTTCACAAATATTATAACCAGATGTGAGAAATCACATGCATAGAAAAGATATTCTGATAGCAATCCAAATACCATACTCAATTGAATACCTAACCTGGACAATACTCTTATTTCTATGCGCCAGAGAAAATGGAATAGCAAAGCTAAGTATGCCTACATACACTCAGATTATATATAAGAATCTTGGGTGAACAATTGGAACAAAGCACTAAGCAGCGATAAATTTAAATAAAAAATCCATTAACTATGCAGGCAGCAGGCTTGTTATAACATAGAGAGATAGGAAAATGTCACCTCCAGTAATGTAGCGCAAAGGAGTGGAACGAAGCATGAATGAGCGGTTGTCTGTTCTTCTCCATGTACATGGATCAGTAGTAGAGGCCAAGTATATAAGTACTTGACTAAACTCCACTCTTCGTGTACGGAGAGCCATGTCACCTTCTCGCCGCTGCAGCATGGGAGGACGGCTGGTTCACGTGACCCTCCAGCTGGGGGATCCATGGTGGCTGACCATCGAGCTCGAGGCAGAGAAGTTAAGGGCAGCAGTGGCGAGATCCATGTCGGCCAACTGGGCGAAGAGGAGGTCGTCGGGGAGGGACACATCGGCAAGATCCGGTCACCACACGACCTGAAGAAGAACAGTGATCTCCACAAGTTGTAGGCCGACGGCGTGCTCCATCCCCTGCGATGGGGTGACCATGGTGGTGGCCACAGCTCCTCATGCTCGCCTCGATCTCGGCGACACACCCTGAGTGTAGGAGGCAGCAACGACCTGGATGATATCATGGCCTCCATCCCGGAACGCATGAAGGACCTCGGCCCCGTCGCTACTCCTCCCGCCGTAGCTGCACGCGGCAGCGGACCGTGGGTAGGAGGGAAGGCGGCGCCGCCTCGGTTGACGGCAGGGAGCAGCGTTGATTTCGGGTAGGTGGCATCGCGAGGACGGCCGCGGCCGCGGGGAAGCACCCCGATCATGCTGCCAGGCCAATCCTTCTCCTCCGATCCCCTATCCCCGAAGATTGCGCCGCCGCCCCGGTCGTGTTGTTTCCATATATTATGCCATTTTTTCCTGTACCTAAACAAACGCGGGCGAGCGGATGGCAGAGTTTTGGTCCGCCCTCTAAAATTGCTAAACGCACTTTTGGTGAGGATTATTGTTAATAAATGAATTCAATCATGTCGCTCTAAATAAATGGATTCAATCATGTGACTCTAATTACTTCGGATTGTTATGTGCACACTAAGCAGAGTGCAGTTAGGAAAGAAAATGTTTTCTAATTAAAGTGATTGAGTGATTTAAGGTAAGGTTAATTAATTTAGATTTGATTTTTAGTGATTGTTAGTAAAGTATGATGCGTATTTAAAATCTTTTATTTGTTTCCTTAAAATCTATTATTTGTTTCCTAAAGAAATTTGCAATAATGGAAGGTATCGGTTGATTTGGATAAGTTAGTAAATTTAGATCCGTGATTGCGTGCATGTTTGGAAAGTGCTAATTTGCAAGGAAAGAGCTGAGGGGTAAATAAACCGGTGAATAAGAAACCAGCATCGAAAAAAATCTACGACGGTTAACCTACGAAAAAAATCGGACGAAAGTGGTGGGACAAAAAAAAACTGGAAGCAAGACTACCAACTGCAGTTAGGAAAGAAAATGTTTTCTAATTAAAGTGATTGAGTGATTTAAGGTAAGGTTAATTAATTTAGATTTGACTTTTAGTGATTGTTAGTAAAGTATGATGCATCTTTAAAATCTTTTATTTGTTTCCTTAAAATCTATTATTTGTTTCCTAAAGAAATTTGCAATAATGGAAGGTATCAGTTGATTTGGATAAGTTAATAAATTTAGATCCGTGATTGCGTGCACGTTTGGAAAGTGCTGATTTGCAAGGAAAGAGCTGAGGGGTAAATAAACCGGTGAATAAGAAACCAACATCGAAAAAAATCTACGACGGTTAACCTACGAAAAAACGGACGAAAGTGGTGGGACGAAAAAAAACCTGGAAGCGAGACTACCAACTGCTTCATTAGGAGTAGAGATTATTGTGAAAGTTCATATACACCGGCCGAGATCAATGCAAACACGGCAGATTTTCATTACATTTTGAACTTTTATAGGACAGAAAAATAAAAGAAACCCGACCCTAAACCTATTCTACGGCGGCGATCGACGTCCTCCATCTGCGATCTCTATGTACGGGGGTGGGGTTCAAGACCAGTGAAGTGAAGGTGCGGTCTCCGGCGAGGAAGAGTAGAACACGAGGTACGAACCGGCCAGTTGGCACACCATGCCCTGCCGCCTCCCATGCCCTACTCATCCTCGGAGGAGTCCCCGACCTCGGCGGTGCCGGTAGTTGGACGACGGCAAGTAGGACGCATGGATGATGATGCTCCCATCATCGATTGCCAGCGTGGACACTGCTTGTGCAGTCGCGTCCACGTCCGACTACGCCACTATTGTGTCACGAGAGGCGACTTGAGCGAGGGCGGCGACCTCGAGCTTCATCCCTGAAGACAAGCTCTCCCGCAGAGCGTTCGCACTTGCGGTCATGGCGGATGTGGTGCCAGGTAGGAGGACGATGCGCTATGGTGTGGAGGTTAGCTGGGCATTGCCGCTTTAAGTAGCGCATTCCGGTGAGGCCAAGCGTCCGGGTGCGTCATTAAGTCGTCGAAGTTGGTTCCTCGGGCACTGAGCCTCTTAACAACGACATACGAATGGACAACATGAATGCGGGCAGCTGGCGCCTGCTGGGAATGCACCGCGCGACGGCACGAGGGACGAGGGTTTTGGTGTGCCAGGGTAGTCAGCTGTGGTCATGGCAACATTGGAGATGCCCTTTGCTCACATGCGATCCCCGCATGTCATTGAAAAAGCAAGACAAACCGGCATGGTCTCAGGTCCTGAGGATGTAGTTGGCCGCGCTACACCACTCCGCAGACACGTAGCGGCGCCCCGTGCATCCTCGACGAGCCGGGTGTTGGTGTGTGTTTGGATTGTGGCCAAAGTGCACCTTACCAAAATTTTGGTCATGACCCAAAGATTGGTCTTTGTTTGGATGGTTGCCATTTTTTTGGCATGCCAATGAATGCTAGCCAACTCTACTTCATTTTTCTTGCCAATTTCGGCCAAATCATGGGCAACCAATACCTCAACCAATTTTTTGGCTACCCAATGCTTTGATGGGGCAACCTTGGGCACAAACCAAACATACTGTTGGTCGTGCCACATCACTAACGCCACCCTCGGCACACTGAAACCGACTGTGTCTAGCGACGATATGAGCATGTTGCTCACCGCGGTCGCCATGTCCAGAGGCGGTGCTGGAGCTGCGCCACGTTGTTGGCCCCCAACGACCCACACGAATGGTTGTCGGTGGCGAGGAGGTCGTGGGCCAGCTCCTCCATTGGACTAGTCTACGCTATGTCGTCCCGACGGGTGTGCCCCACATGTCGGTTTCCCTGTTTTCCCGGCCACATTCGAGCGTCAGTGCTCTGTGTTGCGCATTAGGCCTTTCACTATGTAGGCTAAGGGAGACAACTTATTGTTTATTTGAGCCGTTCAAGGATAATCATGTGGCGTTTGCTTATTTCTCATTCCTCTCCAACCCTCTTCTCCATCGATCATGTCGCCCTCCGGTCGAGTCCATCTTCCCGCATGCCTCATTTGAACATTCCGCCAAGTGTCATTCGCATGTACCCATCCTAGTCCTCTTTCAATCGATCTCCGGACCCTGAGATGAAATCGAGAGAGAACGAGTGGGGGCATGTGATACCTAAGGCGGATCCAAAATTTTGAACCGGTGATCATAGCATCCAGAAATCATATTGTAAGTGCATTTAGTGCCCCTTAGTGATTTTGGTGTATTGAAGACTTATAGATTACGGGACTGATGCGTTTGTGAGTGTACACAGGTATATAATTCTATGAGGATTTTTATATTTACAGAGAAAGTCGACCCCTAAAAATAAAGTTGTTCAACTGAAGACTTTGGATTTCTGAAGACTTTCTGAAGACTTTGAAAGTGAAGAAATTGGTGTGACCTTGAAGACTTGACAATCATTCGAGGAACATGAAGCGTGAAGACTTTTGTTTTCGTAGTTTCATTTTCTCTTTCTTGAGTCATAGGAAACACCGTACTGTTAAAGAGGTCGAGGAAATACTAAGGAAACTTTCCATGTGATGCTCAACTCAAAATCCTACACCTACCAATCCCTTCGAGTGAAGCCATTGGAAATCTCATACAGTTCAGTCATATTCTTCAGTGATAGAGACGAAGTTCTTCTGGTCTCTGAGGAATTTGTTCTGACTGAGGAGTTAGGAATTCACCAGTGCGGATTCCCTACACAGTGAGGAACATGATAGCCCTGAGGAATTTGAGGGTCAAAATTCCGACCGTTGCTGTGCTATGCGCCAGCTGTCCCAAAATATCTACCCACCTAACGGTCATATCATTGAAGGGCATTTATGTCTTATCAAGTCGGGCTGCTCCCTAGGCTATAAATAGCCACCCCCTACAACCACTAGCTGGTTGGCTGCTCCGAGAGAAACTGACACTTGTCATTTGAGAGCTTCCCATCCTCCGAGGACTTTGAGCGAAAATCATCAAGTGAGGAAAACCCAAACCCAAACACCTTCAAAGCCAAAGTGATTGAGCATAACTGAAGAGATTGATCCTGCGTGGATCCAACGCTTGTTACCTTTGAAGACTATGCTTCTTCCAGACGGTTAGGCGTCAAGGTCTAGAGCATCCAAGAGGAATTGTGAATCACCGAGTGACCGAGTCTGTGAAGGTTCGGAAGTCACCTGAAGACTTACCATGAGTGATTGGGCGAGGTCTGTGTGACTTTAGCTCAAGGATAATACGGTGAGGACTGTGTATCTGGGACTGTGTGTCCTCAAGTTTAAATACTCAGCCGCTCTAACCAGATGTACAACTGAGACAGCAGTTGGAACTAGTCTACCAAATCATTGTCTTCACCAAGCTTACTGGTTCTATTTCCTCAACTCTTTCATTTCCTCATTTCTGTTGTTGTGTGCTTGTTCATATCTATTTGAAGACTTTGACTGAAGACTTTCACAATTTCCTCAGTTCAATTTCTTCAGTCTGTTTGCCTTCATCTTGTGTTATCCTGTGCTTACGCTTTATGTACTCTGTGCTTGTCTTCATTTCATCATGATGACTATGCTTGTGTTATGCTATGTTTACTTTTGAGTACTTATTCCACTACAAGTAGTTCTTCATATAGGAATTTCCTCACCAGCAAATTCCTCAGTGAAGAATTCATAAAAATCGCCTATTCACCCCCCTAGTCGATATAACGCACTTTCAATTGGTATCAGAGCGAGGTACTCCCTTGTTCTGTGTGATTTTGGTTTAACTGCCTGGAGTTTTAGTTATGTCAACGGCAGGTATGATCAAGGTCTCTGCTGGGTGTTCTACCTTCGATGGAATGGACTACCCCTACTGGAAGAATAAGATGCGAATGCATCTTGAGGCAATTGATAACGATCTCTGGTATGTTGTGGAAAATGGTGTTCCCTCAGTCACACCTTCTCTGAATGCTGCTGATGTGAAGAGATTCAAGCAACTCGATTCTCAAGCGAAGAACATCATATGTGGCCATCTGAGCAAAGGGCAATATGGAAGAGTGAGTGCTTTGGAATCTGCTAAGCTTATCTGGGATAGGCTGTCCAAAGTGAATGAAGGAGTCTCAACTCAATGTGACTCTCGTGTTGACGTTCTTCGCAATCTCTTCAACCGCTTCAAAAGACTCGACAATGAAAATGTTCAGCAAACCTTCGATCGCCTCACTGACATCTCAAATGAGCTTCAAGCGCTTGGCGCCACTGACATCACCGACCATGAGGTGGTGAAGAAATTGCTGAGATCGCTCGATTGTTCATTTGATACTCTGGCACTGATGATTCAAGAACGTGCTGATTACAAGTCACTTGATCCCGCTGATATCCTCGAGAGGCTAAATACTCATGAGTTCTAGCTTGCTGAGAAAAGAGATCTCTATGGATCGAGCTATGGCAGATCACGTGCTCTGAAGGCCAAGGCAGTCTCTGATTCTGAAGAAGAGGACTCTTCTAGCAGCCTTGGTGATCCTGAAGAACTGAGCCGGGAAGTAGCACTGCTCGTGAAGAAATTTCAGAAGTTCTCAAGACGTGGTCGCTTTGGAAAACCTTCCTCATCCAGTGACTACAAGAAGAGGCTATGCCACAAATGCAAGAAACCTGGTCACTACATTCAAGATTGTCCTCAGTGGGATAAGGAATCAAAGAAGAAGAAATACAAGGAATACAATTCTGATGACGCAAAGAAGAAGAAGAAATCTTCAAAGTCTTCATCATCAAAATCCTTGAAGTCTTCATCTCACAAGAAGAGCAGCTCCAAGAAGGCTCGGGCATTCATTGGCAAGGAAATGGACTCTCAGGCTAAATCTGAGGAACATGAGGACGAGGAGGCATCTGAGGAGTCCGAGTATGGTGTGGCGAGCCTAGCTCTCGCTACTGCATTCATCAGCAAGTCTATCTTCAACTCTGAAGAAAATGGCTTCACCAACAGGGCTGATGAAGGCAATGATGACTACGCTCCCACCTATTGCTTCATGGCAAAGGGTGCCAAGGTAACTAAATACGCCTCCTCTGAATCTAGTGAGGATGAATCTGATGAAAACCTCAAGCCCAGCTACTCTAAACTTGCTAAGATTGCTGTGAAACAACAAAAGGCTATTGAAAAGGTTCAAAACATGCTAGATAAAAGTGATGATATGTTGGGTGAAGAAATGGATCGCACTAAAACCTTGACTGAAAATCTTCAGAGACTTCAGTCCAAGTTTGGCAACCTTCAAGGTCATCATAACACTCTCTTATCTGATCACGAGAAGCTTTCTTATGAATTTATTCAAAGAAAGCAAGATCTTGAGAAGCTAAGGGTGAGTTATGAAGATCTTCAAAAGGAGCGCGATTCATTACTTGCTCAACAAATCAGTGCTACTCAAGAAGAATTTGTTCCTCCATGTCTGAAATGCATTGAACGTGAATCTGCTAATTCTTCACCTGAATGTTTAAATGCTTCTAATGCTATAAATTCTTCACCTGACTCTGCTGTCACTAATTCCTCATCTGAGGATATTGCTAGTATCATTGATGATGTAGGGCTGAAGGAATTGTACATGATAGGCATGTACAAAAGCCTCAATAGGAATCAGACTCTTTGTGATGTGTTTAAAAAGCAGATCCTCAATAGGAACCCTAGGAAAGAGGGTATCGCCTTTGAGAGGAAACTCAATGCTGATGGAACATATTGGAAGCCTGAGCAGTACCCCAAAACCTCATGGGTTGATGCAAAGGGACCTCCAGTTGATCCATCCAATTTATCTGGCTTTACATGTGAATCTCCTCATTCTTCTGATGAGTCATTTGACTCCAACTATAAACTGTTCAAGAATCAGAATGGTGAAGTATTTGCTAGATATGTTGGCACTAACTGCAGGAATGGTTCCCCTATGAAGAAAATCTGGGTTTCCAAAAGTTGCCTTGAAAGTCTTCAGGTGAATGTCCTCATGACACCACCTGTGAAGAATAGGAACTCCAGATCAAATTCTTCATATGGACCGAATTCTTCATATGAATCCAAGTCCTCATACGGACCAAATTCCTCACGTGGATCAAATTCTTCAAAAGGATCAAATTCCTCATATGATCATCATTGTGCTAACCCCTCTGTTTCGCAGGGTAGAGCTATGGGCTATGAATATGAGCATTATTCTTCTAATCATTATGTTCATAAGTCCTTGAAGAATTTCTCTGCCTATTCGTATGCTTATCCTAACTCCTCTTATGTGAAATGAAGTGGACTGGCTTCTATGCCACCTTTCTCATATGGATCTCGCAGAGTGATGAATAGTTTGCCACCCCTTCAGATGTGGGTGGTGAAGAAAAAGAACTAATATCTTATGCAGGGTCAGGTCTCCAGACATGCTCAAAAACGTCTGAAGAATTTGCTGGAGACCTGAACATTGCCTGAAAGGACGCATGCTAATCATGAAGAAATGAACATTCATTTCTCATGTCCTCATGCTGTTTTATCTGTACTTCTGCTTGATGAGATTGATCTGATGATATTGATGTCATATTCTTCACTGATGAAGTATATTAGTTCGTAAGTTACACCAATTCATCTGCAGGATGATCAACCCAAAGCCCATGAGTGGGCCCTCGATAGTGGATGTATGAATCACATGACTGGTGACAAGAATCTGTTTATGGATGCTCCCTTATCACTATCGCATCTGAAGCATATCATCTTCGCTGACAAAGGCAAAAGTCAGGTATTGGGTCTAGGTAAGGTTGCGATCTCAAAGGATCGACACATGGACAAAGTCATGCTTGTCGAGTCCTTAGGATACAACCTCATGTTTGTCTCAATGCTTTGTGATCTCGATATGGTTGTTGTCTTTAGCAAATATCGTTGTGTTATGATCATGGAAGCTGACAATTCCAAAGTCTTTGAAGGCTTTAGGAAAGGAGACTTGTATATTATTGATTTCTCTACAGGACCACAACCGGCCGTATGCTTACTTGCAAAAGCTTCAGAAGGCTGGCTATGGCATCGACGACTTGGTCATGCTGGCATGAGGAATCTGCACACGCTTGCGAAGAAGAAGCATGTCATTGGCATTGAGAATGTCAAATTCCTCGAGGATCACTTATGCGGAGCCTATGAAGCTGGAAAGATGACAAAGGCCAAGCATCCAACAAAGACTATCATGACTACCTCTCGACCATTTGAATTGCTTCACATGGATCTCTTTGGTCCTAATCATTATTCTGCTGTTACAAATTATGCATCTCTATATGGCTTTGTTATTGTTGATGATTATTCTCGTTACACATGGGTGCACATTGTGACTTACAAACATGAAGTGCAGGAAGTCTTCAAACGATTTTCCTCGAGGGCTTCAACCAACTTTGGTGTGAAGATCAAGCACATCAGAAGTGACAATGGAACTGAGTTCAAGAATTCCTGTCTTGATGACTATCTTGATGAACTTGGTATTACTCATGAGTTATCTGCTCCTTATACTCCTCAGCAGAATGGCGTCGTGGAGCGCAAGAACAGAACTCTTGTTGAGATGGCTTGCACTATGCTTGATGAATACAAGACGCCTCATCGTTTCTAGATTGAGGAAATTGATACTGCATGCCACATCATCAACAGAGTATATCTTCACAAATTCTTCAAGAAGACTGCTTATGAACTCCTCACTGACAAGAAACCCAATGTGAGTTACTTCAAGTCTTCGGTGCTAAATGTTGGATTAGAGATCCTCATCATAATTCTAAATTTGTACCGAAAGCACATGAGGGTTTTATGCTTGGTTACGGAAAGGACTCGCACACCTACAAAGTCTTCAACATCGTTCTCCACAAGGTTGTTGAAACTATAGATGTGCGGTTTGATGAAACTAATGGCTCGCAAATAGAGCACCTACCTTCTGTGCTAGATGAACCAGCACCTGACGAATCTATCAAGTTCAAGGCTACTGAGGATGTCATTCCTACCGAAGAATCTGCTGAAGAATTCATTCCAGAACATGAAGAACGCCGACCTGGCGCACCTGAAGAAAATGGTGCTGAGGAAAATGCTCCTGAAGAAAATGCGGATCAAATTCCTCGAAGACAACCCGCTCATCCTCGCATTGCAAACGAAGTGCAAGTCGAGAAGATCATCGATGACATTGAAGCACCAGGTCCTCTCACACGCTCAAAAGCTTCACATTTGTCTAACTTTTGTGGGCACTTTGCTTTTGTCTCTATCATAGATCCCACTAAGGTAGATGAAGCATTTCTGGAGCCTGAGTGGATTCAAGCTATGCAAGAAGAATTACATCAGTTCAAGCTCAACACCGTCTGGGAACTGGTCAATCATCTAGATCCTCGCAAGCACAACATCATTGGCACAAAAGTGGATCTACCGCAACATGCAAGATGAAAATGGCCTTGTGGTGAGGAATAAGGCACGGCTTGTAGCTCAAGGCTACACACAGGTTGAAGGAATTGATTTCGATGAAACTTTTGCACCTGTTGCTAGACTTGAGGCTATTCGCATATTACTTGCTTATGCTAACCATCATGATATTATCTTACAACAAGTAGATGTGAAAAGTACATTCCTCAATGGTAAGCTTGAGGAAGAAGTATATGTTGCTCAACCCCCAGGGTTTGAAGATCCCAAGCATGCTGACAAAGTCTTCAGACTCAATAAGGCCCTGTATGGCCTCAAGCAGGCCCCTCGGGCGTGGTATGATACTTTGAAGGAATTCCTCATGAAAAAAGGCTTCAAACCCGGTTCACTCGACCCAACTCTTTTCACTAAATCTTATGATGGTGAATTTTTTGTGTGCCAAATTTATGTTGATGATATCATTTTTGGTTGTACTAACCAACGTTATAGTGATGAATTTGCCTATATATATGATGAGTGAAGAATATCAAATGTCTATGATGGGAGAATTGAAATTCTTTTTAGGTCTTCAAATTCGTCAACAGCGCAATGGCATATTCATATCTCAGGAGAAATACCTCAAAGATGTATTGAGGAAACTCGGATGGCCATCTATGATTGGATATTATGCTTAGTGTTTGGATCCTTATTGTACCTATGTGCATCTAGGCCGGATATTATTCTTAGTGTTTGCATGTGTGCCCGATTTCAAGCTACACCGAAGGAATCACACCATAAGGCTGTGAAGCATATTCTTCGATATCTAGCTCACACACCAATACTTGGATTATGGTATCCCAAGGGCTCTTCCTTTGATCTCATTGGATATTCAGACTCTGACTATGCTGGTGACCGTGTGGACCGCAAGTGAACATCTGGCACATGCCATTTCCTCGGACGATCTTTGGTCTGTTGGTCCTCGAAGAAACAGAACTGCGTATCACTCTCCACTACAGAAGCTGAGTACATTGCTGCTGGATCATGCTGTGCTCAATTACTATGGATGAAGCAAACACTCAAGGACTATGTCATCAATGTGAAGAATGTGCCTCTCTACTACGACAATGAGTGCGCTATCAAGATTGCTCATAACCCAGTTCAGCACTCGAAGACCAAGCACATCCAGATTCGTCATCATTTTCTTCGTGATCATGTGTTGAAGGGCGACATCTCCATCGACCACGCAAGCACTGAAGACCAGCTGGCCGATATCTTCACTAAACCCTTGGATGAGAAGAGATTTAGCAAGTTGCAGTGTGAGCTAAATATCCTAGAATCTTCGAATGTTCTCTGAAAAGGACACACATCCTAACACTTATGCTGACTTGATGACTTAGATGCGCAACACACAAAGTAACATTTTTCTTCAATCAATGAAGACTAACCCTCTAAGTGTGAAGAAATTAATGAAGAAATTGATTCTCAGAGCCCTACGACAATTGTACGCGGTGTCTGAAATCAGCCTTCTTATACGGTGGGTTACGCCACCAATCAAAGTTGAAAATCTTCAATTTGAGTTTTTCTTTGTTTTTGAAATTCCTTAGCTATTCAAATCCTTCAACTTTGCATTGTCTTCACTCCTTCTGGTGTTGTTCTTCATTTGAATATATATATATATATATTGAGTTTATATCCTTTACAGCATTCACTTATTGCTAATTCTTCAAGTTGATTTCTTCTGCTAAGTGAATGTGATCGGACCCTCCCCCCTCTATGCTAAACTCAACCCAGTCTATTCACAAATTCTTCATGTGCGTTCTGTTTGAAACTCGTTCAAAATCTTCACTGGGTCCTTGTCAGCTGAAGAAATTGCGAACGGAATTTTTTTACTTATCTTATCTAAATTTTTGGCTTTGCCGCTTAAACCGTTCCGCATCCCATGACAAAACTTATCTATTCACCCACGATCTTACACGATCGTTACCTCTCAGTACGTGGGTGACACATGTCAAGCGAATGAGAAGGGCCAGGGGCACTGAGGGAGTCCTGGATTAGGGGGTGTCCGGATAGCCGGATTACCATCATCAGCCGAACTATCATCGGCCGGACTATCATCATCGACCGAACTCCAAGACTATGAAGATACAAGATTGAAGACTTCGTCCCGTGTCCGGATGGGACTTTCCTTGGCGTGGAAGGCAAGCTTGGCAATACGGATATGTAGATCTCCTACCATTGTAACCGACTCTATGTAACCCTAGCCCTCTCCGGTGTCTATATAAACTGGATGGCTCTAGTCCGTAGGACAACAACAACAACAACCATTACAATCATACCATAGGCTAGCTTCTAGGGTTTAGCCTCCTTGATCTCGTGGTAGATCCACTCTTGTAAACATCCACAATATCAATATCAATCAAGCAGGACGTAGGGTTTTACCTCCATCAAGAGGGCCCGAACCTGGGTAAAACATCGTGTCCCTTGTCTCCTGTTACCATCCGCCTAGACGCACAGTTCGGGACCCCCTACCCGAGATCCGCCGGTTTTGACACCGACATTGGTGCTTTCATTGAGAGTTCCTCTATGTCGTCACCGATAGCTTGATGGCCTCTTCAATCTACAATGACACAATCCTGGGTGAGACTTTTCTCCCCGGACAGATCTTCGTATTCGGCGGCTTCGCACTGCGAGCCAACTCACTTGGCCATCTGGAGCAGATCGAAAGCTACGCCCCTGGCCGTCAGGTCAGGTTTGGAAGCCTAAACTTCACGGCCGATATCCGCAGGGACTTGATCTTTGATGGATCTGAGCCACAGCCGAGTGTGCCGCGCTGTCACGATGGGCATGACCTAACTCTGCCGCCGGACAGCACCTTGGAGGCCGCACACGAATCCGCTCCGACCTATAGTCCGGAGCCGATCGCTCAGATCGAGGACGGATGGCTGGACACCGCCTCGGGAGCTGCAACTTCTACGGCGATGGAGCCGAACACTTACCTTGTCCCGCATAAAGCTCATGACTCCGAGGTGCCGGACTCCCTGCCGGACTCCGAACCTCCTGCGCCCCTGCCAGTCGAATCCGATTGGGCGCCGATCAGGAATTCACCGCTGCGGACATCTTTCAGCACTCACCCTTCGGCGATATCTTAAATTCGCTGAAGCATCTCTCACTATCTGGAGAGCCCTGGCCGAACTACGTCCAGGATGGTTGGGACGCGGACGATGAAGAAATTCATAGCCCACCCACCACCCACTTCATAGCCACCGTCGACGATCTAACCGACGTACTCGACTACGACTCCGAAGACATCGACGGTATGGACGACGATGCCGGAGACTATCAAGAACCAGTGCCTACAGGACACTGGAAGACCACCTCGTCATACGACATATATATGATGGACACCCCAAAAGATGGGGATGGCGAAGAAGCAACGGAGGCCGATTCCTTAAAGAAACAGCCCAAGCGCCGACGTCAGCGGCGCCGCTCTAAATCCCGCCATAGCAAGAATGGAGATTCCGGCACAAGAGATAATAACACCCCGGAAAGTGCCGAAGACAACCCCCTCCAGCATGATCCAGCGCAGGAGGAGGTAGAAGCAAGCCCTCACGAGAGGGCGGCAGACGAAGAGGTCGAGGATGATAATTACTTACCTCCCTACGGAGACGAGGCAAGCCTCGACGACGACGAATTCGTCGTGCCTGAGGATCCCGTCGAACAAGAGCGTTTCAGACGCAGGCTAATGGCCACGGCAAACAGCCTAAAGAAAAAGCAGCAATAGCTTCAAGCTGATCAAGATCTACTGGCTGACAGATGGACCGAGGTCCTCGCGGCCGAAGAGTATGAACTCGAACGCCCCTCCAAAAGTTACCCAAAACGCAAGTTGCTCCCCCGACTAGAGGAGGAAGTGTACAAACCTACATCACCAGCGCACAATACGGCAGACCGACCACCTCGTGGCCGCGACAGAGAGGCGTGCAAGCCCTCCACCAAAACCGTACCCCGGCATCGCTCAAAAAGCATGAAGCCACGGGGGAACGTGTTGGAAATATGCCCTAGAGGCAATAATAAAAGTATTATTATTATATTTCCTTGTTCATGATAATTGTCTTTTATTCATGCTATAACTGTATTATCCGGAAATCGTAATACACGTGTGAATACATAGACCACAATATGTCCCTAGTGAGCCTCTAGTTGACTAGCTCGTTGTGATCAACAGATAGTCATGGTTTCCTGGCTATGGACATTGGATGTCGTTGATAACGGGATCACATCATTAGGAGAATGATGTGATGGACAAGACCCAATCCTAAGACTAGCACAAAAGATCGTGTAGTTCATTTGCTAGAGTTTTGCCAATGTCAAGTATCTCTTCCTTTGACCATGAGATCGTGTAACTCCTGGATACCGTAGGAATGCTTTGGGTGTATCAAACGTCACAACGTAACTGGGTGACTATAAAGGTGCACAACAGGTATCTCCGAAAGTATCTATTGTTTTATGCGGATCGAGACTGGGATTTGTCACTCCGTGTAAACGGAGAGGTATCTCTGGGCCCACTCGGTAGGACATCATCATATGCGCAATGTGACCAAGGAGTTGATCACGGGATGATGTGTTACGGAACGATTAAAGTGACTTGCCGGTAACGAGATTGAACAAGGTATTGGATACTGACGATCGAATCTCGGGCAAGTAACATACCGATAGACAAAGGGAATTGAATACGGGATTGATTAAGTCCTTGACATCGTGGTTCATCCGATGAGATCATCGTGGAACATGTGGGAGCCAACATGGGTATCCAGATCCCGCTGTTGGTTATTGACTGGAGAACGTCTCGGTCATGTCTGCATGTCTCCCGAACCCGTAGGGTCTACACACTTAAGGTTCGATGACGCTAGGGTTATAAAGGAAGCTTGTATGTGGTTACCGAATGTTGTTCGGAGTCCCGGATGAGATCCCGGACGTCACGAGGAGTTCCGGAATGGTCCGGAGGTAAAGATTTATATATAGGAAGTCCTGTTTCGGCCATCGGGACAAGTTTCGGGGTCATCGGTATTGTACCGGGACCACCGGAAGGGTCCCGGGGGCCCACCGGGTGGGGCCACCTGCCCCGGGGGGCCACATGGGCTGTAGG
>NC_057798.1:761853226-761880488 GCF_018294505.1 Triticum aestivum | reverse complement strand
AATGTTGTTCGGAGTCCCGGATGAGATCCAGGACGTCACGAGGAGTTCCGGAATGGTCCGGAGGTAAAGATTTATATATAGGAAGTCCTGTTTCGGCCATCGGGACAAGTTTCGGGGTCATCGGTATTGTACCGGGACCACCGGAAGGGTCCCGGGGGCCCACCGGGTGGGGCCACCTGCCCCGGGGGGCCACATGGGCTGTAGGGGGTGCGCCTTGGCCTACATGGGCCAAGGGCACCAGCCCCTAGAGGCCCATGCGCCAAGATAAAGGAAAAAGGGGAGAGTCCTAAAGGGGGAAGGCACCTCCGAGGTGCCTTGGGGAGGATGGACTCCTCCCCCCTCCTTAGCCGCACCCCTTCCTTGGAGGAGGGGGCAAGGCTGCGCCTCCCCCCTCTCCCCTGCCCCTATATATAGTGGAGGGGAGGGAGGGCATCGACACCTGAGCCCTTGGCGCCTCCCTCCCTCCCGTGACACCTCCTCCTCTCCCGTAGGTGCTTGGCGAAGCCCTGCAGGATTGCCACGCTCCTCCATCACCACCACGCCGTTGTGCTGCTGTTGGATGGAGTCTTCCTCAACCTCTCCCTCTCTCCTTGCTGGATCAAGGCGTGGGAGACGTCACCGGGCTGTACGTGTGTTGAACGCGGAGGTGCCGTCCGTACGGCACTAGGATCATCGGTGATCTGAATCACGACGAGTACGACTCCATCAACCCCGTTCACTTGAACGCTTCCGCTTAGTGATCTACAAGGGTATGTAGATGCACTCTCTTTCTACTCGTTGCTGGTCTCTCCATAGATAGATCTTGGTGTTACGTAGGAAATTTTTTGAATTTCTGCTACGTTCCCCAACAGTGGCATCATGAGCTAGGTCTATTGCGTAGATTCTTTGCACGAGTAGAACACAAAGTAGTTGTGGGCGTCGATATTGTTCAATATGCTTGCCGTTACTAGTGTTATCTTGATTCGGCGGCATCGTGGGATGAAGCGGCCCGGACCAACCTTACACATACGCTTACGTGAGACCGGTTCCACCGACAAACATGCACTAGTTGCATAAGGTGGCTGGCGGGTGTCTGTCTCTCCCACTTTAGTCGGATCGGATTCGATGAAAAGGGTCCTTATGAAGGGTAAATAGCAATTGGCATATCACGTTGTGTTTCATGCGTAGGTAAGAAACGTTCTTGCTAGAAACCCATAGCAGCCACGTAAAACATGCAACAACAATTAGAGGACGTCTAACTTGTTTTTGCAGGGTATGCTATGTGATGTGATATGGCCAAAGGATGTGATGAATGATATATGTGATGTATGAGATTGATCATGTTCTTGTAATAGGATTCACGACTTGCATGTCGATGAGTATGACAACTGGCAGGAGCCATAGGAGTTGTCTTTATTTTTTGTATGACCTGCGTGTCATTGAAGAACGCCATGTAAACTACTTTACTTTATTGCTAAACGCGTTAGTCATAGAAGTAGAAGTAGTCGTTGGCGTGACAACTTCATGAAGACACGATGATGGAGATCATGATGATGGAGATCATGGTGTCATGCCGGTGACAAGATGATCATGGAGCCCCGAAGATGGAGATCAAAAGGAGCAAAAATGATATTGGCCATATCATGTCACTATTTGATTGCATGTGATGTTTATCATGTTTATGCATCTTGTTTGCTTAGAACGACGGTAGTAAATAAGATGATCCCTCATTAAAATTTCAAGAAGTGTTCTCCCCTAACTGTGCACCGTTGCTACAGTTCGTCGTTTTGAAGCACCACGTGATGATCGGGTGTGATAGATTCTTACGTTCACATACAACGGGTGTAAGACAGTTTTACACAGCGAAAACACTTAGGGTTAACTTGACGAGCCTAGCATGTACAGACATGGCCTCGGAACACAGAGACCGAAAGGTCGAGCATGAGTCGTATAGTAGATACGATCAACATGAAGATGTTCACCGATGATGACTAGTCCGTCTCACGTGATGATCGGACACGGCCTAGTTTGACTCGGATCATGTAATCACTTAGATGACTAGAGGGATGTCTATCTGAGTGGGAGTTCATAAGATGAACTTAATTATCCTGAACATAGTCAAAAGACCTTTCGCAAATTATGTCGTAGCTCACGCTATAGTTCTACTGTTTAGGTATGTTCCTAGAGAAAATATAGTTGAAAGTTGATAGTAGCAATTATGCGATCAGTAGAAAGCTCATGTCCTTAATGCACCGCTCAATGTGCTGAACCCCAAACGTCGTTTGTGGATGTTTCGAACATCGAACATACACGTTTTGATAACTACGTGATAGTTCAGTTAAATGGTTTAGAGTATAGGCACCAAAGACGTTTTCGAAATGTCGCGGAACATATGAGATGTTTCGAGGGCTGAAATTAAGATTTCAGGCTCGTGCCCACGTCAAGAGGTATGAGACCTCCGACGATTTTCTTAGCCTGCAAACTAAGGGAGAAAAGCTCAATCGTTGAGCTTGTGCTCAGATTGTCTGAGTACAACAATCACTTGAATCAAGTGGGAGTTGATCTTCCAGATGAAATAGTGATAGTTTCTCCGAAGTCATTACCACCAAGCTGCTAGAGCTTCGTGATGAACTATAACATATCAAGGATAGAGATGATGATCCTTGAGGTATTCGCGTTGTTTGACATCGCGAAAGTAGAAATCAAGAAGGAGCATCAATTGTTGATGGTTGGTGAAACCACTAGTTTCAAGAAGGGCAAGGGAAGGAAGGGATACTTCATGAAACGGCAAATCAGCTGCTGCACCAATGAAGAAACCCGAGGTTGAACCCAAACCCGAGACTAAGTGCTTCTGTATTAAGGGGAACAACCACTGGAGCAGGATTACCCTAGATACTTGGTAGATGAGAAGGCTGGCAAGGTCGATAGAAGTATATTGGATATACATTGTGTTAATGTGTACTTTACTAGTACTCCTAGTAGCACCAGGGTATTAGATACCGGTTCGGTTGCTAAGTGTTAGTAACTCGAAATAAAAGCTACGGAATAAAACGGAGACTAGCTAAAGGTGAGCTGACGATATGTGTTGGAAGTGTTTCCAAGTTTGATGTGATCTAACATCGCACGCTCCCTCTACCATCAAGATTAGTATTAAACCTGAATAAGTGCTCTTGCACCTAAAGGAATGGTTTATTGAATTTTGATCGTAGGGATACACATTTTCATGCCAAAAGATATAAGATAGTAATGATAGTACCACTTACTTGTGGCACTGCCATGTAAGTCATAATGGTATAAAACGCATGAAGAAGCTCCATGTTGATGGATCTTTGGACTCACTCGTTTTTGAAAAGTTTGAGACATGCGAACCATGTCTATTGGTGTATATGCATGAAGAAACTCCATGCAAATGGATCATTCGGACTCACTTGATTTTGAATCACTTGAGATATGCAAATTATACCACATGGGCAAGATGACTGAAAAGCCTCATTTTCAGTAAGATGGAACAAGATAGCAACTTGTTGGAAGTAACACATTTTGATGTGTGCAGTCCAATGAGTGCTGAGGCATGCAGTGAATATCGTTATGTTCTTACTTCACAGATGATTCGAGTAGATGTTGAGAATATTTACTTGATGAAACACAAGTCTGAATTATTGAATGGTTCAAGTAATTTCAGAGGGAAGTAGAAGATCATTGTGACAAGAGGATAAAATGTCTATGATATGATCATAGAGATGAATATCTGAATTACGAGTTTGGCACGGAATTAAGACATTGTGGAAATTGTTTCACAACTAATACAGCCAGGAACACCATAGTGTGATGGTGTGTCCGAACATCATAACTGCACCATATTGGATATGATGCATACCATGATGTCTCTTATCGAATTACCACAATTGTTCATGGGTTAGGCATTAGAGACAACCACATTCACTTTAAATAGGGCACCACGTAATTCCGTTGAGATGACACCGTATGAATTATGGTTTAGAGAAACCTAAGTTGTCGTTTCTTAAAGGTTTGGGGCTGCGATGCTTATGTGAAAGAGTTTCAGGTTGATAAGCTCGAACCCAAAGCGGATAAAATGCATCTTCATAAGACACCCAAAACAGTTGGGTATACCTCCTAATTCAGATCCAAAAGCAATATGGATTGTTTCTTGAATCGGGTCCTTTCTCAAGGAAAGGTTTCTCTCGAAAGAGTTGAGTGGGAGGATGGTGGAGACTTGATATGGTTATTGAACCATCACTTCAACCAGTGTGTAGCAGGGCACAGGAAGTTGTTCCTGTGTCACCTACACCAATTGAAGTGGAAGCTTATGATATTGATCATGAAACTTCGGATCAAGTCACTGCCAAACCTCGTGGGATGACAAGGATACGTACTACATCAGAGTGGTACGTAATCCTGTCTTGAAGGTCATGTTGCTAGACAACAATGAACCTACGAGCTATGGAGAAGCGATGGTGGGCCCGAATTCCGACAAATGGTTAGAAGCCATGAAATCCGAGATAGTATCCATATATCAGAACAAAGCATGGACTTTGATGGACTTGCCCGATGATCGGCAAGCCATTGAGATAAATGGATCTTTTAAGAAGAAGACGGACACGGATGGTAATGTCACCATCCATGAAGCTCGACTTGTGGCGAAAAGTTTTTCACAAGTTCAAGGAGTTGACTACGATGAGTTTTTCTCATCCGTAGCGATGCTTGAAGTCCGTCGGAATCATGTTAGCATTAGCTGCATTTATGAAATCTGGCAGATGGATGTCAAGACAAGTTTCCTTACTAGTTTTCGGAAGGAAAGGTTGTATGCAATACAATCAGAAAAGTTTTGTCGATCCTAAGGATGCTAAAAGGTATGCTAGCTCCAGCGATCCTTTTAAGGACTGGAGTGAGCATCTCGGAGTTGGAATGAATGCTTTGATGATGATCAAAGATTTTGGGTTTGTACAAAGTTTATGAGAAACTTGTATTTCCAAAGAAGTGAGTGGGAGCACTATAGAATTTCTGATGAGTATATGTTCTTGACATATTGTTGATCAGAAATGATGTAGAATTTCTGGAAAGCATATAGGGTTATTTTGAAGGTGTTTTTCAATAGAAAACCTGGATTAAGCTACTTGAACATTGAGCATCAAGATCTATAAGGATAGATCAAAACGCTTAATAGTACTTTCAAATGAGCACATACCTTGACATGATCTTGAAGGTGTTCAAGATGGACCAGTCAAAGAAGGAGTTCTTGCCTGAGTTGTAAGGTACGAAGTTAAGACTTAAAGCTCGACCGCGGCAGAATAGAGAGAAAGGACGAAGGTCGTCCCCTATGCTTTAGACGTAGGCTCTTCAGTATGCTATGCTGTGTACCGCACCTGAAGTGTGCCTTGCCATGAGTCAGTCAAGGGGTACAAGAGTGATCCAAGAATGGCTCACAGGACAGCGGTCAAAGTTATCCTTAGTAACTAGTGGACTAAGGAATTTTCTCGATCATGGAGGTGGTAAAAGAGTTCGTCGTAAAGGTTACGATGATGCAAGCTTGACACCTATCCGGATAGCTCTGAGTAGAGAGACCGGATACATATAATGGAGCAACAATTTAGAATAGCTCCAAGTGGAACAGTTATTTGGAATAGCTCCAAATAGAGCGTGGTAGCTGCATCTAGGAGATGACATAGAGATTTGTAAAGCACACACGGATCTGAAAGGTTCAGGCCCGTTGACTAAAACCTCTCTCACAAGCAACATGATCAAACATAAAACTCATTGAGTGTTAATCACATAGTGATGTGAACTAGACTACTGACTCTAGTAAACTCTTGGGTATTAGTCACATGACGATGTGACTTGTGAGTGTTAATCACATGGCGATGTGAACTAGATTATTGACTCTAGTGCAAGTGGGAGACTGTTGGAAATATGCCCTAGAGGCAATAATAAAAGTATTATTATTATATTTCCTTGTTCATGATAATTGTCTTTTATTCATGCTATAACTGTATTATCCAGAAATCGTAATACACGTGTGAATACATAGACCACAATATGTCCCTAGTGAGCCTCTAGTTGACTAGCTCGTTGTGATCAACAGATAGTCATGGTTTCCTGGCTATGGACATTGGATGTCGTTGATAACGGGATCACATCATTAGGAGAATGATGTGATGGACAAGACCCAATCCTAAGACTAGCACAAAAGATCGTGTAGTTCATTTGCTAGAGTTTTGCCAATGTCAAGTATCTCTTCCTTTGACCATGAGATCGTGTAACTCCTGGATACCGTAGGAATGCTTTGGGTGTATCAAACATCACAACGTAACTGGGTGACTATAAAGGTGCACAACAGGTATCTCCGAAAGTATCTATTGTTTTATGCGGATCGAGACTGGGATTTGTCACTCCGTGTAAACGGAGAGGTATCTCTGGGCCCACTCGATAGGACATCATCATATGCGCAATGTGACCAAGGAGTTGATCACGGGATGATGTGTTACGGAACGATTAAAGTGACTTGCCGGTAACGAGATTGAACAAGGTATTGGATACTGACGATCGAATCTCGGGCAAGTAACATACCGATAGACAAAGGGAATTGAATACGGGATTGATTAAGTCCTTGACATCGTGGTTCATCCGATGAGATCATCGTGGAACATGTGGGAGCCAACATGGGTATCCAGATCCCGCTGTTGGTTATTGACTGGAGAACGTCTTGGTCATGTCTGCATGTCTCCCGAACCCGTAGGGTCTACACACTTAAGGTTCGATGACGCTAGGGTTATAAAGGAAGCTTGTATGTGGTTACCGAATGTTGTTCGGAGTCCCGGATGAGATCCAGGACGTCACGAGGAGTTCCGGAATGGTCCGGAGGTAAAGATTTATATATAGGAAGTCCTGTTTCGGCCATCGGGACAAGTTTCGGGGTCATCGGTATTGTACCGGGACCACCGGAAGGGTCCCGGGGGCCCACCGGGTGGGGCCACCTGCCCCGGGGGGCCACATGGGCTGTAGGGGGTGCGCCTTGGCCTACATGGGCCAAGGGCACCAGCCCCTAGAGGCCCATGCGCCAAGATAAAGGAAAAAGGGGAGAGTCCTAAAGGGGGAAGGCACCTCCGAGGTGCCTTGGGGAGGATGGACTCCTCCCCCCTCCTTAGCCGCACCCCTTCCTTGGAGGAGGGGGCAAGGCTGCGCCTCCCCCCTCTCCCCTGCCCCTATATATAGTGGAGGGGAGGGAGGGCATCGACACCTGAGCCCTTGGCGCCTCCCTCCCTCCCGTGACACCTCCTCCTCTCCCGTAGGTGCTTGGCGAAGCCCTGCAGGATTGCCACGCTCCTCCATCACCACCACGCCGTTGTGCTGCTGTTGGATGGAGTCTTCCTCAACCTCTCCCTCTCTCCTTGCTGGATCAAGGCGTGGGAGATGTCACCGGGCTGTACGTGTGTTGAACGCGGAGGTGCCGTCCGTACGGCACTAGGATCATCGGTGATCTGAATCACGACGAGTACGACTCCATCAACCCCGTTCACTTGAACGCTTCCGCTTAGCGATCTACAAGGGTATGTAGATGCACTCTCTTTCTACTCGTTGCTGGTCTCTCCATAGATAGATCTTGGTGTTACGTAGGAAATTTTTTGAATTTCTGCTACGTTCCCCAACAGAACGCACCAGACTTGCGGGATATATTGGAGGACAAGGAAAGACAATCTAAGTCTACCTATGGATCACGTGGGCGCCCCAAGACCCACGACGAATACCGTCGCGCCGGATACAACTACTCCGGCCGGGCCGAACACAGCAGACAACGCTCTCTCGAGCTACGTCGCGATATTGCTCAATACAGAGGCGCCGCACACCCACTATGCTTCACTGACGAAGTAATGGATCATCAAATCCCTAAAGGGTTTAAACCCGTTAATATCGAATCCTACGATGGCACAACAGACCCCGCGGTTTGGATTGAGGATTATCTCCTCCATATACATATGGCCTGCAGCGACGATCTTCACGCCATCAAATATCTCCCGCTCAAGCTTAAAGGACCAGCTCGGCATTGGCTTAACAGCCTGCCCGCAGAGTCAATTGGATGCTGGGAAGACCTGGAAGCCGCATTCCTCAACAACTTCCAGGGCACGTATGTGCGACCACCAGACGTAGATGACCTAAGCCACATAATCTAGCAGCCAGACGAATCGGCCAGGCAATTCTAGACATGGTTCTTAACAAAGAAAAATCAAATCATCGACTGTCCAGATGCAGAGGCCCTCGCTGCCTTCAAACATAACATCCGCCACGAGTGGCTGGCCTGGCACCTAGGACAGGAAAAGCCGAAATCCATGGCAGCCCTCACATCACTCATGACCCGCTTTTGTGCGGGAGAGGATAGCTGGCTAGCTCGCAGCAACAACCTCAGCAAAACGCTGGCAGTCCGGATACCAAGGACCGCAATGGCAGGTTGCGTCGAAACAAAAACAAACGCCGCATTAACGGCGACAGCAATGAGGATACGACAGTCAACGCCGGATTCCGAGGCTCCAAACCCGGTCAATGGAAGAAGCCATTCAAAAGAACCACTCCGGGCCCGTCCCATTTGGACCGAATACTCGACCGCTCCTGTCAAATACATGGAACCCCCGAAAAGCCAGCTAACCACACCAACAGAGATTGTTGGGTATTCAAGCAGGCAGGCAAACTAATCGCCGAAAACAATGACAAGGGGCTACACAGCGATGACGAGGAAGAGACCCGGCCGCCGAACAACAGAGGACAAAAGGGATTCCCCCCTCAAGTTCGGACGGTGAACATGATATACGCAACGCATATCTCCAAGAGGGAGCGGAAGCGTGCACTAAGGGACGTATATGCGATGGAGCCAGTCGCCCCAAAATTCAACCCATGGTCCTCTTGCCCGATCACTTTCGATCGAAGAGACCATCCGACCAGTATCCGCCATGACGGATTCGCCGCATTGGTCTTAGACCCAATCGTCGATGGTTTCACCTCACGAGAGTCCTGATGGACGGCGGCAGTAGCCTGAACCTGCTTTATCAGGATACAGTGCGCAAGATGGGCATAGACCCTTCAAGGATTAAACCTACAAAGACAACCTTCAAGGGTGTCATACTCGGTGTCGAGGCCAGTTGTACAGGCTCAGTCACACTGGATGTGGTCTTCGGATCCCCGGATAATTTCCGAAGTGAGGAGTTAATCTTCGACATAGTCCCTTTCCGCAGTGGCTATCACGCTCTGCTCGGACGAACCGCGTTCGCAAAATTCAACGCGGTGCCGCATTATGCATACCTTAAGCTCAAGATGCCAGGCCCTCGTGGAGTCATCACGGTCAATGGAAACACGGAACGCTCCCTCCGAACGGAGGAACACACAGCGGCTCTCGCGGCAGAAGTACAGAGCAGCCTTTTAAGGCAATTTTCGAGTCCGGCCGTTAAACGACCGGACACGGCCAAAGGCGCCCGGAGCAACATCCACCAAGACCACCTGGCACGTTCCGAGCACACGTAGCAATGCGGCCTCAACCCCAGCCCTCGCACAATTGTAAGACAAACTCTCCGCGTACATAATTATGCCCTGGAGATACCATGGGCATAGGGGGAGAGGCACAACCACAACAGACCCAGAGTGCGGTTCGACCACACCAGGGGCTCCCAAGTGTGTCGCTCTTTTTATCTTTTATTTCTCTCTTTTTTTTATATACAGAACTCTGTCCGGCGGCGAACCTGCCGAACTCATGATGCAACAGCCAGGGAGGGACAAAGGCTGCGACGAACACTCAGGTGGTCTCCATTACGAGCATTAAATTTGTTAAATACACCATTCCGCGGCCTACCCCTGGAGGGAGACGCCTTTAATTCGTCCAATCCCTTGCTTTCCGCACTATTTTTATCATTCCGCACTCATAGCATATCTTCTCGAATAAAATGCAGCACTTTTTGCCCATAATTGCATTACCTTATATATATATATGTTCATTTACGACATGTTGCATCCGTACATTTTGGTACGGCCAAATACACCAGGGGCTTATGTTCCCCGCGTTATGGTGTGATAAAGTCCGAACACTTTCACAAGTGCGGCACCCCGAACATATAGCATTATATGAATCGGCTCCGAATCATGTCTTGGGTCAATAGTTGGGTTTGCCCGGCTCCCATGTTTGGCACCTTACGTTCCGTTCTATCGGCTAAGGTAGCACTGGGAGAACCACTGCGATTGCGCCCCGGTTGAGCCGGGTTAACGCCTCAGTGGAGAAAGCTAAAACTGACTGTCATGATAAAGCGAGAGACTGGTCGCTGTTCGAGAGGTCCTTTCGGGTCCTTAAAGACCTACGCCGCTTCGAGCGAAGTTCCGGATAATGTCCGACGAAGGCGTGGATAGCGCCCCTAATTCGGTCTTCCGAATACTAGGGGCTTCGCCGAAATTTAAAATTATAGAATTCTATGGCTAAGTGAGAGTGTTCAAGCACTATAAGTCCGGTTGCCTTGTTCGTTGTGTTGAGCGCCTCCCTAGATGGACCCAAAAATGGGAACAAGAGTGCTCAAGTTTATCCCGAACACCCCAGCACTCGTGGCATGGGGGTTGAAGCCGATGACTTGCCATCTCTCAGATTTAATAAACGGCCGCACAGAAGGTAATATTTTAAATTAACAAGCGTTGCTTTGCACATATGAACAAAGTTTTCAGCGCACAGGATAACACATTGCGAATTTACTCAATAATTACATACCTGGGGCACTCGTCCGCAATTTTGCGGGCACCCTTCAGGACAGTCTTATAGTACATCTCGGGCGTACGATATTCCTTGCCCGTTGGTGGCGCGTCAGTGATTAGCTTCTCCGCATCCAGCTTACCCCAATGCACCTTTGCGCGGGCAAGGGCCCGACGAGCACCTTCAATACAGGTGGAGCGCTTGATAACCTCCACCCAGGGGCACGCATCCAACAACCGTCGCACGAGACCGAAGTAGCTCCCAGGCATGGCCTCTCCAGGCCACAACCGGACTATGAGGCCCTTCATGGCCTGCTCGGCCACCTTGTGGAGCTCGACCAGCTGCTTCAGCTGGTCGCTAGGGGGCACCGGATGGCCGGCCTCAGCATACTGAGACCAGAAGACCTTCTCCGTTGAGCTCCCCTCCTCGGCTTGGTAGAATGTGGCGACATCAGACACGCTGCGAGGCAGATCTGCAAACGCCCCTGGAGATCTCCGAATTTGGGTAAGTAACACGTAATTTACATTCACATGCTTGCTTTGCATGAAAAATGCCTTACCCGCCGCTATCTTCCTCACCAACTCAATCTCCTGAAGGGACTTATGGGCATCGGCCTTGGCAGTCTTGGCACTTTCGAGAGCCGAGGCAAGCTCGGACTCTCAAGTCTTTGAGTCACGCTCGAAACTCTCATGCTTTTCCATGAGAGCCTGGAGCTCTTGCTGAACCACCGCCACCCGCGCCTCCTTATTTTCTCGCTCTGCCCGTTCCATGGCCGCATTGCATTCGGCCGCAGACATGGCCTCCTTCAGGGTCGCCACCTCGTTCGTGGCCCCTGCAGTACCCATGTTATCCTTGTTATTGTTTGTTGCAACCTAAATCCTTTTCTGTAAGGTACAAGTTCAAAGTGGTGTTACTCACCTTCTTTGTCCTGGAGCTGCTTCTTGGCGCGGCCGAGCTCTTGCTCGGACCGCTCGAGCTCCTGCTTCAAAGCACCGACCTCCGCAGTCAGTGCGGCAGAGGTCAGCAGCGCAGCCTGCAACCCATATTGACATAATTTTTTAGCAACCCTGCGTATATCTTCTTTTTTTTCAGATCCTCAGTCCGGCTTTTCTTCCAAACACCAAACCGAGCATCAGGGGCTACTGTCTATGCGGTATTACATTGCATATTTTTAACTTCTTACCTCAAAGCCTGATAGAAGGCTACTGCAGGCTTCGGTCAGCCCGCTCTTGGCGAGCTGTACCTTCTGAATCACCGCACTCATAATAGTGCGGTGTTCTTCCTTGATGGAAGCGCTCTGGAGCGCCTCCAACAAATTGTCCGGCGCCTCCGGTTGGACAGAAGCCGCCGGCGTCACGGTCTTGCCCTTCGTGCGAAGGGGCCGCCGGCCGAACTCCGGAACCACTGCGGGTTCTTATATGGAGTCCGGCGCAAAGTCCGGGAGGATGCCTTGTGGCGCCTCCGGAGCCTCCCCCTGATGGGTCCCTTCTTGGGATCCCACCTTGGCGTCCTCGGTGTCGCTAGGGGTGGAGGCGGTCGGGATGGAGTCTACATCCGACGGAGCCAACGACCCGCTCGATGAAGCGGGGAGATCATCATTGGCCGGACTACAGGCAGCATGCGGCATTAGAATGACACTATGTGACACAGAAAAAGAAATTATAGATCACTCAGGAATCCGGATACTTACGATCTCGCTGGAGGCCTGGCCCTTGAAGGCCATTCTTCGTCCCCAACGTTGATGTTGGCGGAGCTATCCGGGGGAATCGTCCTTCCCCTCTTGGACCCTTCGGCCTCCCCTGTTGGGGAAGCCTTCCTCTTCCTCTCTCCCTCCTCTGAGAGAGAGTCCTCTTTCTCTTCCTTGTTTTCGGGGGAGGAGTCCGCCCCGGAGTCGTCGGACACCTGAAAACGGGAGCTCTTTCGAGCACCCGTGGCCTCCTTCTTGGCCTTCTTCTCCGGCACCACGTGCGGTGCCGGAACCAGCAGCCTCGCTAGATGGGCGTCTACTGGGTTTTCTAGCATGGGAGCCAGGCAGATAATCTACTCTGCCTTCCTCATCCAGTCCTGTCAAAGGAAAAGGGGAAATTAAAACCCGCATAGAGTCAAACTATGAAAAGCAAGTGTCCCTTAAAGGGGTAGAATCACTTACCTCGTCGGCTTGGCGCTGCGAGCGAAATCCGCGATCTTCAGTCGCGGATGCGGGGGCTTCGACGCCCTTAAACAGCACCCTCCAGGCGCCTTCGTACGTCGTGTCGAAGAGCCCGCTCAGCGCCTGGTGCTGTTTCGGATTGAACTCCCACAGATTGAATGCCCGCTCTTGGCATGGGAGAATCTGGCGGACGAGCATGACTTGGACCACGTTAACCAGCCTGAGCTCCTTCACCAGCTTCTGGATACAGGCTTGGAGTCCCGTCAGCTCCTCCGAACTACCCCACAGCAAGCCCTTCTCTTTCCAGGAGGTGAGCTGCGTGGGGATACCAGATCTGAACTCGGGGGCCGCCGCCCACTTAGGGTCGCGCGGCTCGGTGATATAGAACCACCCCGATTGCCACCCCTTGACGGATTCCACGAAGGCCCCTTCGAACCAAAGGGCATTGGGAATCTTGCCCAACATGGCGCCTCCGCACTCCACTTGAGTGCCCTTCACTACCTTCGGCTTGACATTGAAGGTCTTGAGCCACAAGCCGAAGTCGGGCTGGATGCAGAGGAAGGCCTCGCACATGACGATAAACGCCGAGATGTTGAGGATGAAGTTCGGCACCAGATCATGGAAATCCAGGCCGTAGTAGAACATGAGCCCCCGGACAAAGGGGTGAAGTGGAAAACCCAGTCCGTGGAGGAAGTGGGGAAGAAAAACGACCCTCTCATGGGGCCTGGGGGTGGGGATGAGCTGCCCCTCGTTGGGCAGCCGGTGCGCGATGTCGCCGGACAGGTAGCCGGCGCTGCGCAGTCTTTCGATGTGCTCCTCCGTAACGGAGGAGGTCATCCACTTGCCTCCCGCTCCAGACATAATTGGGGAAGGTTGAGACAAGATGTGCGGGCTTGGGCGCTGGAGCTCGAGTGCGCGAAGATGGATAAGCAAAGGAGGAAGAAGGCGTAGGTGAAAAGGTGAATCCTTATCCCTTATATGGGCGGCGAAGTCTACGCGTCCCCCACCGGCCTGGTAAAACTCGCTTATCCCCCAAGCGTCACCATCAATGGTGCGGTTGGGTTACTCGCGTCCGTATTGATGAGAATCCCGGATTAAGGGGGAACACGATCTCTGCTTCGACAAGACGTGCCAAGGAAACCGCTTCGCTAAATGCGCTGAGGTGGTAGAGTAAAAAACGATTCAAGTAATGGCTTGGTAGTGGCGTGACGTCATGCCGCAAAAAACGTTAGCAGATTGAACTTGTGTATATATTATTCTCTCTATGATGGAATGTGGAATTTATTTTGCAGAGCCGGACACTATCCTGGTGTTCACAATCTTCTATCATTCGGAGGAGGAACCCGCCTTGCAATGCCAAGCGACATACGCGCCGGACTTATCGTCATTGAAGCCTGGTTCAGGGGCTACTAAGGGCATCCTGGATTAGGGGGTGTCCGGATAGCCGGATTACCATCATCAGCCGAACTATCATCGGCCGGACTATCATCATCGACCGGACTCCAAGACTATGAAGATACAAGATTGAAGACTTCGTCCCGTGTCCGGATGGGACTTTCCTTGGCGTGGAAGGCAAGCTTGGCGATACGGATATGTAGATCTCCTACCATTGTAACCGACTCTATGTAACCCTAGCCCTCTCCGGTGTCTATATAAACCGGATGGCTCTAGTCCGTAGGACAACAACAACAACAACCATTACAATCATACCATAGGCTAGCTTCTAGGGTTTAGCCTCCTTGATCTCGTGGTAGATCCACTCTTGTAAACATCCACAATATCAATATCAATCAAGCAGGACATAGGGTTTTACCTCCATCAAGAGGGCCCGAACCTGGGTAAAACATCGTGTCCCTTGTCTCCTGTTACCATCCGCCTAGACGCACAGTTCGGGACCCCCTACCCGAGATCCGCCGGTTTTGACACCGACAGGCACATTCGTCCGATTTCCTCGGGCGTATAGTTTTTCACTCCCACTATAAATACCCCCCGCCTCTTCCTCACTTCATTTTTACTCTGCTCGTTCTCACTCCCGCTCGAGCTTCTCAAACCCTAGCACCGCTGCTACTTCATCACCGCCGGTGAGGAAGAGCTTCACTGCCTCGACCTCGTCGCCGTCATACTCGCGCCGGTTGTGGATTTCTTCACTCCGCCGCTGCCATAGCTGTCTTCCTCTGCCGAGTTAGGGCATGGTAGATCTGAACTGATGAACTTCACATCTACACTTCCCAGTTTGTCGTGTTCTTCATCAAGGGTAATTAAAAGTTACTTTAACTACCCTCTTTGATTCAAATTTTTTCTTGAAAATCTTCAAAGGTGTTTATTCTTCAAATCTTCACACACTGAACACCTCACATGTCGTCTGCTCTTGATTCGTTTCTCTAAGCAATGATTTTCTTCAAGATTCCTCAATTGTGTGGATTTTCAATCTATACAACTCTGGAACCTAAGACAAAGAACGCTTAGTGAAATTCTTCAAGACTCATCTGGTCAAATTCCTCAAACTTGTTCTTTTTGAAAAACCTACTGAGAACGCATATGACCTCTCCAAATTCCTCGCAACTATACTCTGTTCATAGGTACACATATCCGCTGCTGAATCACTAGGTTCTCATCAACTTAACTCATTTGCAGCATTCCTCAAAGAAAAGTTGCACACCTCTTCAGAAACTTCAGTTGTTCATATTCCTTAGCTGAAGAAAATGGCTGACAGTAAGAAGCCACAGAAGGGTGGGAAGAGGCCTGAGGTCAACACAACATTTGAGATCCCTGATGACATTTATGCTGGATATTGCACTCCTGATGAGGCCAAATTTGGCAAAGAGGACCAAAATCAGCGCAAGGTGCACATTCAAAAGATTGAGAGGAGATGGGCACAGGAATGGAGGGACGACAGATATGTCACTCCTAAGTATATGAAGAAATTCGCACTCAACCCTCCATGCCCAAGACCTCCATTCGCACCTGGCCAATTGGCAGATCCCACCAGCCTCAAGCGCGGTGAGGATTATCCTAATGAATGGGAAAGTGCCAGGCCAAACTGGCCAAACAAGCAAAGGAAGCAGTGAGGAAATTCAATGAAGACTCTGCTGCTGCTGCTACCGCTGCCGAGGCCTCTGCTAGCAAGCCGAAGAAGGCCATGGCTAAGAAGCATGCTCACAATCCAAGTGCTTCACCCTCAATGCCATCACGATCAAGTTCCTTAGCAATGCCCTCACGGCCAGATTCTTCAAAGCCCTCACGGCCAATTCCTCAATCAGCTCCTCCTCCAAAGTCCTCAGCTCCTTCGACAAAATCTTCAGTTCCTCCGACTAAATCCTCTGCACCTATGCGTCTCGCCACGTGCCAAAGGACTACAGGCATCTCAATTACCTCAAGAGCTTCTGTGAGTTCCTCAGCTGCACCATATTCCTCAACTGGCCCCTCTCTGCTGAAGAAAAAGGCCACTGCTGGACGAGGCCTTCGACCAAGTCCTCACAAGAAGCAGGTCGCCTGTCAAGTGCCCTCGGATGATGAGGCTGATGATGAAGAACTTGCCAAAATCATTAGAGACAGGTAGGCCAAGGGCGCTAGAGCCAAAGGCAGTAATGTGCTACTATTATTGGATCCAAAGTTGATCCTAGACTTCATTGATATATGGCACAAGGACCCAAACACGCCTTTGCCGGAGATGAACCTCACTCCTAGTCAAAGTCATGTTTTAACTTCCTTCATTGAAGAAGAAAAGTGGAAATATGAAGAAGGCAGAAGATTGAAGAAAGCGCAGTACAAGAAGCAACGCTACCTAAAGGACCATGTCCTCACTCTCACCCTAGATCAACTCGCTGCCTTGCAAGCTGAAATCAAGCAACTGAGTGATGAATTCAATCGCTACTATGCTGACTGGAAGGGCGCCAAGGTCCAGTTCGTCAATATGACAAAGACATTCACTTCAAGTGCTGCTGCCCCTGTGCACATTGAAGTCCCTTCGGCTGAAGCATCTGCTCAGCCTATTGAAGAACATGCCAGCAACGCTGATGAAAATCAGGTTGCTGAAGAAAATGATAGTACCAGGGCTGATGACTGCATTCCAGCCGCTGAAGAAATTGCCAGGGCATCCACTAGTGGTGCGCCTAAAGAATGTGAAGACGTCAGGGCAACTGCATCAACTGCGCCTGAAGAAAATGAACCAAATTCCTCTGCTCCTCCTGCACTTACACCAACTCCGATCCTTCCATCTGCATTAGATGCAAGGAAGACCAAGGTTGCACAGCATGCAGCTGTGAAGAAAAGGAAGGCATCAACTTCATCAAATTATTCAGCTGCGAAGAAGATGAAACCTTTGACAAGCTCAATTGACAACCCAATTGATGTCGTTCCTGTCTCATTCATGCCATCAAAGGACCTTGTTCCTTTTGATGAAGATTATGTGATTCCAAGTGAATCAGATGAAGAAATTCCTTCTACTGCTCCGTCAGAGCAGATGGATGAAGAAATTAAAGTGGATGCAATCCCTTCAACACCTGTTGTCTCCTCGCCTATGCCTCAGTTCACTGCTGAAGAGGCCGACATTGAAGAAATGGGAGATGAGGATGTGGACATTGGCTGTACCACACATGTGCTGAATGATGACTTTTGGGATAGTCAGCACCCCAACTCTCTAATGTTCACTCCACTTCAAACAATTCCTCAGCCCCCTACTGCTACTGAAGTACAAATGGGATCTGAAGAACCTCATGCAACCCCATCTTTCCATGAAGAAATTCTAGCCACTAGTGCTAACGAAAATGTAACTGAAGAATTGAAGACCCATGCTGCAGCTGAAGAAGAGCCTGAAATTCCTCAACCTGTGGATCCTGAGATTGTGATTCCTGAGGTCGTGATGCAATTGACGGATACTCCTCAGCCCAAGCCAAAGGATCCCTTCTCAAAGAAGCAGAAATTCAAGGATGATGACTTCTTCGGCGAGCATGTGTTCTTCACTGAATTCAATCCTTATGACAATGCTCGTCTTAGAAGGAAGCATTTCTGGACTGCCAGCCAGGCAAACTTCTATTCTTCACTACTTTTCAATAAGGACAAAGTCTTTGACCACCAGCATATTCCTCACGTAGATATGGACTCAACGCCTTGCTTCTCTGTAGTCCTTAGTGTGATTCATGATGCAGGACTGCTCAACTTTTGCACTGACATAGTTGATTGGAATGAAGAGCTTATTCTTCAGTTCTATGCAACACTACATATCACCAGTGATGCTGATGATATCAACACATGGGTGTTGGACTGGATGACCGAAAACACTCATTACAAGGCACCGACCTCTGAATTACTTCATGCCCTGCCAATCAGTCCTCCACCTGAAGGTGCTCGGTCTCTGTACCAAGGGCCTGAACTCACTGCTCATTACATGCAAATGCTCATGAAGCCTTTGAATCCTGGTCAAGCCCCAAGGACCAAATTCCTCGTGAAAAAATTGATGTATGTACCAAGAACTGTCTACCGCATTCTGACGAAGACTATTAGTCCTATCAAAGGCCACGACTCATCTGATGAGGGAATTGTTGGCATCATGAAGAATATGCTATTCAACATCATGCATGGAATCCCTGTCAATTATCATGACTTCTTCATGAGGACTCTGGCAAATGTTGCACTTTCTCTGTTTGAGTTAAAGCCTTATGCTCCTTGGATTATGAGATTCATCAGAACAAGGTCTTCACTCAACTACAAGGCAGATACACTCAACCATGGCAGCTACTTGCCCCCTATTGAAGTTCTCAAGCGGACATATTCCTCAGCTGATGAAAAGGGTAAGGCACTAGCTGTCGTCGATGAAGGTATTCGTCCATTGGATGGTCAGTTCCGCAAAGTTGCATCTTATTCCACCAATGGTGAGTCTTCCACTCATGATTCTGCTGCAAATGCATCCAAGAAAAATTCTCAAGCCACTGCTCCTCGTGTGATGACTGACCGTGAGATGCTTCTTAGTCTTCACCAGAAGGTGGATCGAAACCACAAATGGGTTAAGCGTCAGTTTGGCTCTATTCTTCACAACATGACTTCTACACATAATGTAGTGAAGAAAAACCATTACTACCTCCATGAAGTCTTCGATCACACCTGGGCTATTCTGTCACATCTCTATGGTGAAGAAGATCTAAAGCAAATGGGTTTCAAGGAAGATTTTGACTGGTCTGCTCCTCCACCAAAGAGATTCAAGAAGGTCAAGGTTCCTTCCTTGGTCGCCAGTTCATATTCTTCATCACGCGACACGGACGAGTATGAAGACTTGGACGACACTGTGGCAGGCCCTACAACAACTCAAGACCCAAACAATGCTGGCGCTCCTCCATCATCCTGATATTCTTCAGGGGTGTTAGTCCTCATTTTCAACCCTTTTGGTCATTCGATGACAAAGGGGGAGAAATTTGAGTTAGTCTTCAAGCGGGTCTATCTTATATGGGCGTTTTTTGCTAAGTTACAACTCTCGTTCTTTTGATGACTTTGTTGGATCGAGTTGTAATCTTAAACTCTATTGTGGCCCGATACTTTTGATGAGTTCTTCTGCATGCTTATTCCTCATTAATGTTAATGCACGCATGCTGAATTACATCAGTCACCATATTTCAACATGCATTTCAAATTCTCCATATTATATGTCAAATGTGTGTAGGAATTACAAGATATAGAGGGAGATCTCCATGAGTATACTCTTCAAGTGTGCATTGCTTCAAAAGCAAATTCCTCACTATGCACATCTTCAGGGGGAGTTCTTCTATATCTTGCAATCAACTTCCTCAATATCAGTATTTACACTTCATATGTTTATCCCCGTTGAAAACTTGACCTATATTGTCATCAATCACCAAAAGGGGGGAGATTGTAAGTGCATCTAGTGACCCTTAGTGATTTTGCTGTATTGAAGACTTATAGGTTAAGGGACTGTTGCGTTTGTGAGTGTACACAGGTCTATAAGTCTATGAGGATTTTGATATTTACAGAGAAAGTCGACCCCTAAAAATGAAGTTCTTCAACTAAAGACTTTGGATTTCTGAAGACTTTCTGTAGACTTTGAAAGTGAAGAAATTGGTGTGACCTTGAAGACTTGGCAATCATTCGAGGAACATGAAGCATGAAGACTTTTGTTTTCGTAGTTTCATTTTATCTTTCTTGAGTCATAGGAAACACCGTACTGTTAAAGGGGGTCCAGGAAATACTAAGGAAAAATTTCCATGTGATGGTCAACTCAAAATCCTACACCTACCAATCCCTTCTAGTGAAGCCATTGGAAATCTCATACAGTTCAGTCATATTCTTCAGTGACAGAGACGAAGTTCTTCTGGTTTCTGAGGAATTTGTTCTGACTGAGGAGTTAGAAATTCGCTAGTGTGGATTGCCTACACAGTGAGGAACATGATAGCCCTGAGGAATTTAAGAGTCAAAATTCCGACCGTTGCTATGCTACGCGCCAGCTGTCCCAAAATATCTACTCACCTAACGGTCGCATCATTCAAGGGCATTTATGTCTTATCATGTCGGGCTGCTCCCTAGGCTATAAATAGCCGCCCCCTACAACCACTAGCTGGTTGGCTGCTCCGAGAGAAACTGACACTTGTCATTTGAGAGCATCCCATCCTCCGAGGACTTTGAGCAAAAATCATCAAGTGAAGAAAACCCAAACCCAAACACCTTCAAACCCAAAGTGATTGAGCATCACTGAAGAGATTGATCCTGCGTGGATCCGACACTTGTTACCTTTGAAGACTGTGCTTCTTCCAGATGGTTAGGCGCCAAGGTCTAGAGCATCCAAGAGGAATTGTGGATTGCCGAGTGACCGAGTCTGTGAAGGTTCAGAAGTCACCTGAAGACTTACCGCGAGTGATTGGGTGAGGTCTGTGTGACTTTAGCTCAAGGAGAATACGATGAGGACTGTGTGTCCTCGAGTTTAAATACTCAGCCGCTCCAACCAGATGTACAAGTGAGACAACAGTTGGAACTGGTCTACCAAATCATTGTCTTCACCAAGCTTACTGGTCCTATTTCCTCAACTCTTTCATTTACTCATTTCTGTTGTTGTGTGCTTGTTCATATCTGTTTGAAGACTTTGAATGAAGACTTTCTCAATTTCCTCAGTTCAATTTCTTCAGTCTGTTCGTCTTCATCTTGTGTTATACTGTGCTTACGATTTCTGTACTCTGTGTTGTCTTCATTTCATCATGATGACTATGCTTATGTTATGCTATGTTTACTTTTGAGTACTTATTCCGCTGCAAGTAGTTCTTCACTTAGGAATTTCCTCACCAGCAAATTCCTTAGTGAAGAATTCATAAAAATCGCCTATTAACCCCCCCTCTAGTCGATATAACGCACTTTCACATATATAAAGGGTATTCAATGTTCGTTTCATTTTTGAACATTCAATATACTCCCTCCTATCCTTTCTAGTTTACATATAAGTTTTATATGTAGTCAAAGTATCTCTACTTTGATCAAAAAGGTATCAACATTCAACAACGCCCAATCAATATTGTTTGATTCGTACGTACTCCTAGGTTTGTACTCGAGATGGTTTCCAATTTGTGTTCAACCACGTGAATGTGCGTGTTCTTGTGCATACTCTTCCTACTAGGATTTCGCCAATCCAATAGTAACTTTTTTAAGCTCCCTGTCCAATAGTACATGTGGAGTACTGACAACATCTATACTCCCTCCTTCCATTTATATAGGGCCTATGTGGAGGAGAGAGATGTGAAAAAGTAAGGGGAGTGAGCTCTCATGCAAGAGCCTTAGCTATATACGCATTCCTAGTTAAATAGTATAATAAATATGAAGAAAGAGATAGAGAGGAGATGGAAAAAAGTACTAATACAATAGCCAACCTTATATATTTTTTTGCGGGAAATAGCCAACCTTATAGCCCACACTATCGTATGAGTGCATATAATAGATGATGGCTATAGATGACATGGCAGTCCCTCATAGCCATCGACTGGCTATATTATTAACCATGCTCTAATGCGTTTTTAAAACCACATTTGACTATTGACAAGATTAATACTAAATGAGATGTATAATGTCAAAATTATATCATTGGAAACTCCTTTCACATACGAATTTGACTGTATGCTTTGTGTAAGTTGCATGTCATATATTATTACTCTAACATTTGGTCAAAATCAGCCTCGTATAGTAAATGGAAGGAGGGAGTAGTAGTGGAAGTGGATCCTTTGACGTAGGTATCCCTTCCTTACCCTCCCTTTCGGTCACTTACTGGCAGACCCCATGCTTGCTAGGCCCCGCATGTCAGTTACTAAATGGGTTCGGCCACGTCAGGGGATCCTCATTCGTAGTATACTCCCTCTACTTTTATTTACTCCGCATAAAATGGAGGGAGTGGTAGTATAATAAATGATGTGGGCGAGGGAGGGGGAGGGACGTTGGTTTGCTCTCAACTGCGGTCCCACAAGCGAGCGAAAACGCAAGACGCAGCGCGTTCCATTCAGTGAGCGATGTGGAGGTTCCAGCGTGCCGGGCTGCAACGCGAACGCGACAAGAGCGATGTACAGTCAAAAACGATTGACCAGTCATCACTGGAACCAGTATTCACACAAAAACCTTCGCTACTCGGCCTACGAGGTCCACTGCCCTAAAACCACACCTAATCTCCAGCCCATTCCCCCACCTTTCGATCCCCTAGCCCGCATCAAGCGTCCCCTAGTTCGCCGGAAAGCCATGGTGCACCGCAAGATCACTTACTACAAGATGATGACGTCGGAACACCGCGCAGAAATCGCAACGGCAGTCGGTGCCATAGACCTTCGTTCCCAAGCTTGCTTTGCAGCAGGCCAATCCCCAAGTTCTCTAGAGCCAAGCTACAAGGAGGAGGAAGCCGATCCAATGTTCATGGAGGAGGTCGCGGCGCAGAAGGCCCCCGATGGGTATGAGACGATGGACGCCGACTTTGTGCCGGCATCCGAGTCGCCCATGGTGCAGGCGGACCAGCGGTTTAACATGGCGATACTACATGAGGACCAGGATGCAAAGGCTCAACTCGATGCGGAGCGCGCGCATGCCGCTGCCATCGAGGCTCTCCTGCAGGCGGAACCGGATGTTGTGGATGTGAACCGGGCGACGGAGGCTCAACCTGAGGCGGAGCACGCGGATGCCACTGCCATCGATGCCCTCCTGCAGGCGGAACCGGATGTCCCGGACTTGAACCGAGCGGCAGAGGCTCGACTCAACGCAGAGCGCGCGGATGCCGCTCTCATCGATGCCCTCCTGCAGGCGGAACCGTACCTCCTGGACTTGAACCGGGCGGCGGATGCTCGACTCGACGCAGAGCGCGTGGATGCCACTGCCATCGAGGCCCTCCTGCAGGCGGAACCGGACGTCCTCGACTTGAACCGGGCTTTGCTCTTGTCCGTGCAGAGCGCCCGCACGCTCCGCGTGAACGAGTAGCTGGAGGCCGAGGACAAGCACGGTGTGGAGACACCCGTCGGCAACTACGGCTGGTTCGCGCCGGCAACCAAAGATGACGAGGCCGTCTCGTTCCACGAGCAGTGATAGTTTTTCTTTATGTTGTTGTTTTTATGGATCTTTTGCTGTGTAAAACATATATTTGTTATGCAAGTCGCCTGACTTGGGTCAGTCTACCATTTTAGGCGGTTGGATGAATATCCTACGTCTCCTAACCCTTCTTTCCTTCTTCCTCACCTCTTCTTCTTCCCCAACAGACCACCGCACGGGCCGTACGGATACTCCCCAACATGCGGTTGGATAAACATACTCCCCAACATAAGATGGATGAGTTTGGTTTGTTCACATGCGACTGCACGTGTCAGTGAGGGTGCGTTCCCTTGGTTGGGTTTGCGGCGTGCAGGAGCGACTGTGTGAGGGTGTCCTGCGACCGCGGCGTGCAGGAGCGACCGTGTGAGGGTGCGGTGCAACCGCGACAGCCGTGCGCAAGTGTACCTCCTTCTCATTTTGAAAACTTTAGGCAAGCTTGGCAAAAATGTGTGGCAAAGTTTGGCAATGCAAGGCCTAGACCCAAACAGGATAAGTACGTACATACTAGGAGTACTAGTGTTAAAAAAGAAAGGCGGAGTTTTCCTTCGCAGGATTTAATCGATACAAATCCTCGTTTCACGTGTCAATTAATGCGTATTTTTTCTCCAAAGACCAAAGAGCTAACCATCTCACTCCTCATCACTTGATTAAGCAGCGCCATGCAAACCAACCTTCTCACTTCCGCATGCATGCAGGGGATATTAATGTCCTTTGTTGCTAGTACGAGGCAAACCCCATCAATTTTGCCTCGATTAGTGTTAGTGGCCTTTTGCAAATTGTAATTTTCATATACTGGCCTTGTGTACCAAAAAAATGGAGGTAGTAACTATATTTGACTTCCTTCCCCATTGCGGTGACGTCGACGATATCTTTTTTTGTGGTTTGGCGAAGTGCGTTCGACGGAGAACACCATTGAGGGAGACCACGGTAAGTCGTTTGCAAGTGCCGCGTGCAAGCCGAGACAGCCGCCTTATTTGCATCCAGGAAGCCCATTGAACCAAAGTACTAGTACTACTAGGAGTACACAATAGCGTCGTCCATCCAGCTTAGTGCGGTGAGATGGTTTCTCGAAGAAGACGATGGAGAAGCGGAGTCAGCGAAGAGTGAAATGATGGTTGCTTCGTCCGTGCTTTTGTGACTTGACGCCTTACTGCTTTGTGGTTTGTGATAGAAGGGACAGGGGAGTAGACTCTATGCTCTATATTGTACTACATGCGTCCAAGCATGGGAGAAAGAGGAGATACGTTGCATTTTTCTATTCCTTCAATCAATCAATCAGGGAGCTTCGGTTCCATCTTTTTGGCTTTGGCACACCGTCCACAGTGGTTCCCACGATGCCAAAAGCTATTTTCACATTTGGCTACACATTGTGGATGCCCTTAACCATACCACTTGGTTTTGTTCCTGTGTGCTATCTATACAAATCTCAATTATATTGATCTAAAAAATTATAGAATCAAGATTAGTAAAAAGGAGGTGATTTTGTCGTGCGGATGACAGGGGAGGTTTCTTATTTTTAGAGGACGTTGTCCTGGCGGTTTGCTAACATGCGGTCCCACGTGTCAGTGCTTTACCAACCCGATCCGCGTCCCACATGAGGCAGAACAACGGCAGAAGCAACATGTGGTTAAGTTGAAGAAGATGAGGGAGAAGTGGATTCAGCAATGAGTGAAATGATGGTTACTTCGTCCCTCCAACTTCTTTTTTACTCCGTCCCTCCAACTTAACTGCGGAAAGGTGCAGCTTTGTGATTTGACGCCTCATTGCTCATTACTACGCCAGCGCCATGACTGGGGTGCTTCACCCCGGCTACTCTGCACTGGATTCCGGTATGGCACATGGACCCGGTAGCTTGATGTCCCACATGTCGGCGAAAGGGACTAGAAGATTTATGAAAGCGAGCGCTCCACTCTTACGACGGAGGAGTACAGGACACGACGGCCCAGTGAACTGTCACTTGTACTGTATAGTACTATAGTTTTGCTGTTTCGCATGATCCATCGATACCAACCCGATTAAACAGGAAAGGGCGAGATTTTTCCCGCGCAGTAGATGATACTGGCCATACATTTCAGAGGCAATTTTAATGTATGCAAACTGAATAATTAACAATATGATATCTAGTAAAACTAAAAACACATATGATTTATTGTGTTAGAGTGTAGTAGTTGTGCTATATTGCGTAGTTGTTAGATGTAACATGCGAGAACATGTAGAGATGTAGTTTTGGAGGGCCTATAGAGAGAAAAGCGTAATACGGTGACCGAACTTCAGAATAAGCTGATTATGGTCACTATATACGTTTTGCGGTGATTATACGGTCACTTGCTCATGGTTCAGCATCGGATTGCACTCTTTTGACCGGCCAAATAGTCTGTGTGGCGCCATGTTGACTAGTTAAATTGACCATGTTCCTTGTGGGTCCCACCTGTTAGTTCGCATAGGGAAAATGTCAGATAACCACAAATTTACGTAGGCACGACAAGAATCCAACCCGTGCATGGGAATCACCTGGTTGTGTATGTGTCTGTCAGGGCCTGATGTGTGCGCATGCACGTGTAGGTTGAGCACTTGATCGTGAGAGTGTGTGTTGGTCGTGTGGTGTATGGTGTGTGCATGCATGCATGCGTGTGTGCGTGTGAGTGTTGCGTGCATGCATGGCTGGGTGTGTACGTGTGAGTGTTGCGTGCGTGCGTGGGTGCATGTGTTTGTATGAGTGTTGCGTGCATGTAGTTCGTGTGCATGCGTGCATGTGTGTATAATCACCACACCAGCTCCTGTTTGGTTAAAACAGACGGCTCAACATACCAATACAAGGCCACCTTGTGCGCTGTGCCCGCGGTCATGTCTTCGAACCACCGTCCAAATATTTTTTTGTTGTTTGTTTTCATTCTTACTAGCAAGATGCCCGTGCGTTGCACGTAACATCGAGATGCATTTTTATGACTAGTTTATCTTGTGAGAGAAAAGGATGAACGAGGGAAGGCCTTATTTGCAAATGTGGAGAGATGTCCGGGTACCTTTTTGCAAAATTGCCATAGTTTCTTTCCTATCCGTCAGATATAAATTGGACGGCCTATATTGCAGGATGGCAGGCACACCATCATCACCAACTCTGTTTTTTATAAGAGTGTATTTTATATATTTTATAAGAGTGTAGATGTAGAGTAGATATAAGCTGACAGGTGGGCACCATGGTAGTGATATAATGTGATGCAACACTAGAGGTGCCACGTGGAGCGTTTAACTGGTCAACTAGTAATGTCATGAGCAAATACAGAGTCGTACGGTGAGCCCGTGACTGTATAATAACCACTAAACGTAAATGGTGACCATAATGAGTGGATTCTGAAGTCCAATGTACGTATCGTGCTTTCGCTTCAAATACAATGATCGTCATTGCATATATCGCGAGAGAAAGATGAAACATGCGTGAATTTTCTGGGGGCTTACTTTTAGAGGACCTGGAGATAGTTTTGTGTGCATACGTGAAAGGGGCGTACATGGGGGTATGCAATGGAGAGAGAGATGCTCTTCGTTTCCCTTTATTATGACTAACTTTGTATATAGTATAAAAATATACAAATTCACAGTGCGGAATAAATATCATTGTGGGCACCATGTAATGCAAATTAGCGTTCGTACTCCTCCATATAACTTTGTAATGTTGTATATATGTAGAAACTCTAAAATAACTTTTTTGGCCACAGTTTATTCAAAAGGAATGTTGTATGCGAAATAAACGTGAAGAGAGGGCTTTTTAGATCAATGGGGTACGTGATGTAACATGTGTGAATGTGTAGTTGATGCATTTGGCAGGGCCTAGAGAGGTATGTGTGTGTATTACGTATTCGAGGCGT